>NC_089750.1:53004796-53304796 GCF_040412425.1 Macrobrachium rosenbergii
ACAATCCCCAGGAAGTTGGGGCCAGACAGGGTGAGGAGAAAGACTGGATTGGAAAACACTTGCTGGACTGTGTGCCAGGCGTCACAGGATACAACTTCTAAGGACAGTGGCAAAGTGCATGACTATTAGTTATTTACATCTCGAGCAAGAGCCCGCGGTTGCATAGGTCTAGCTTGGTCTAACAAGAACTAATGTGTAAGCACTGTAAGGGATAGTGCAGACAGTCTTTGAAAAAGGGTATCGTTGTTGGAACAGATGTTGCACAATCATTGTTGAAGCGTCATAAACAAATGACGAACGTCAGCAACTCAAAGTTACTATGAATGCATCATACTTGAACTCCATATATAGTATTTGTTATCTCCCCATATAACACAATGCGTTAAAACCCTGTAAAGGATTATAAAACCTTTGCTTATGTTTATGATAGGAAAGGAATACAATTATGTGCAGGTTAGAGGTCATGTCAGGCTACCTCTGACCTCGAACGAGGGAGAGTGCGTTGTGTACCTAACCGTATTTTACCACCTGAATCAAAATACTTAGACTAAAATATGATTGCATAAAGGTATACCTGGTTACTCAAGAGGCCGATTTTGAGAAGACTGCGTGTATCCAGGGAGCAAGCAATTTTTCCAGTGAATCATACCTGCCTCAGTGAACGTTATGAACATCGTACGAACAAGCAAATTGTAGCTCTCTCTCTCTCTCTCTCTCTCTCTCTCTCTCTCTCTCTCTTCGTACCGTAATAATTGTTCCAGGATAGATTTATTTTACTCAGTGTAGTATAATTATGGTATTTTGTGTTAATAATGCACCGTAGTGTTTCCTTTTGTATAAATGATAGTAATTTGCAGTACCTTGAATGTACAAGAAAACCCGACATACCCTTAGTTCTGAATGTACTTTATTTTCTTTCAAGAGGCAATAATAGAGATCATGAATACTGTAATTTCCAGTGAGCTTACAATATGCGCTCCAAGAAGAGGAAGAAGAAGAAGGTAAAAGGCAGAGACTGAGAAGCACTGCTTTGTAACAATACTGTTATTCCAGTAAACTGGGGATACAATGGTTAATTGATTAATCTTTAAAGGAACGGATGCGACAGAACCCAATGGGCTCTCGCCACTCAGGAACACAATTAGCAAACCTAAATTGTATAAAAAAATTGAGAAATTTTAATCCAAAAATACTTTGTGCAGTTCAACGGCCCATTCAGAACATTCGGTATCATAGTAGGTTTATATCAAGGTAGACCTAAAGATTAAATGTTTTCTATGTACAGCGCAGTTTTTACATTTCAGGCTGTTCAATGCCTTGATAATCTTAACTCTAGACCAAAACTCAAATGAGATATCGTGTCTCCTTTAAATTTTCTAATGAAATGGGGGACAGAAAGTATGGAAATACGCGAAATATCTCATGTTTAAAATTTCTTGTATTTGATAGAAACAGGTTTGAATGTAACGCTGAAATACAGGGCTCCAAAATCCAACCTCCAACTCCCCCAACCACCCGGCCTCTCCCGCGCGCTTTTCCACAGAGATTACTTATTAATCCCACGTTGCGCTGCAGTACAATCGGTGTTACCCAAAAGTTTGGCAACGGAAGTTTTTCTGGTTATCTTTCAAATATGGAAATGCTCGTCGACGGGTTCGGGTGGGGACGGGACAGCGGGCACAAGTTGGATCCCCCATATTGCAGCATTATATTCAAGATGGTTTGTATAAATTAAAAGAAATTCTAAACATGAGAATAACACATTACATGGTTCTCCTTTTTCCCCTCATATCCTTAGAAAACTGCAAGGAGACCAAAACTATCTTTTGAATTTTAATCTAGAGTCAAGGAAATGAACAATCTGAAATATGAGAAATTGCAATTTACACTTAAGTCGAAAGTATTCTGTTTCATATAGATCATATCTTCTTTTAGTCTACCTGTGGATAAATCTGTTATGATATTGAATGTTTCGAATGAGATTGTGAGCTGCACAAGTTATTTTCTGATTTGAGTCCCCTAAAAAATTTCATACAATTTAATCTCGCTAATTATGTTTTTCAATGGTGAGGACCGTTGCGGTTGGATCGTAATTGCTCTTTTAGAAACCAATCAATTCAAATTTCACCAAATAAGAACAGATTTTGTTCTACGTCAGAGTTACTCAGGCACTTTCAACGCCCTCCGCTCAGTAATTAGCCAGTAATCAGTAAGACCAAAGACATTAGTCTGTCTTCAAGTGAAGAGAAGAGACGTTGTTTCGTCTTTTTCAACAGCTATGGTTGTCTGGAACTTTACAGATGACGTCACTTAGCTAAAACGTTATTTCTTTTTATCTTATTTAAATTTTAAAAGGTAAGAAGGATTAAGTTATCTGTAAGTGAACAATATGCATATGAGACTGAAGTTTTTCTCCAGCGTTTTAAAAATTATATAACATTTTTTTCAGTAACCCAACTGGCTCTTTGTTTACGTGCCCTGTTGTGGAAGTGGGTTCACTTCTGTACTGATTTCATCAGCTATCCGTGCCCTAGCTAAAGACTTTAGTTAAGAATAGGTAAAATTAGGTGAAATATCATTATTTGTAGTAAATTTTTTCACAGAAGCAGTATAGCACCTAAATATTTCAATTAATACTTGTTTGATCAAATAACCGGAAACATTCATGAGGAACATTGACTATTGGTCAGTAATGGTCAACAGGTTGAGAGTTTTGCCAGGGAAGAAGGGATCTAGTGCGAAGTGATGGTGTAACTGACCGAAAGATAATTGTGTAATGCTATCTAAATGCCTGATTGACTGATATATCCAGAAACGACATCACTTGGAGACTCTGGAATCAATATCAATTGATGGTTTTACCGAACGAAGGCCTAAAATGGATATCAATCGCGCTTATTTGAAGGCATCAAGATTGCCTGGTCGTTTTACATGCTGAAGACCCTGTGGCCAATGTAAATCAACAGTCTGAATGACTGTTATTTCTAGAATCGATACCAGTAGACTGTGTGACTGACAGAAGCCTTTAGAATTGCTTCTGCCCTTTTGACAAAATGAGGCTTTTAGAAAGGATGTCCTATGAATGTTAGAATCATTATCAGTTGTTAGACTAACTGAGGTCTCTAGAATCAATACTAAGAGTGTTTGACCGAATAATGCCTCCAGAATCGTGTCAGATTGACTGTTCGACTGACTTAAGTATCTAAAATTGATACAAGTTAATTTTGACTATCTCAGGTCCCTGGAATCGGCATTACCTGATTGTTGGAAAAAAATTTTTATCAGTCTACTGGCTGACTGAATGCAGTCTCTGGAATCTGTATTACCTGATTATTGAAATGAATTTTCTATCAGTCTACTGCTTAACTGTATGAAATCTCTGGAATCGGTATTACCTGATTATTGGGATGAATTTTCTATCAGTCTACTGCCGGACTGAACGAAGTCTTTGGAATCTGCTTTATCTGATTATACTGGGATGAACGATCAGTCTACTGCCTGACTGAACGAAGTCTCTGGAATCGATACTGTTGATTTTTTGACCGACTGAAGTCTCAAGAATTGTTTGGCGAGCTGAAGTCTAAAGGGTCGATAGTAATCAAACTTACTGACTTAAGCCATGAGAATCGATAACAACAGACATTATTGTCTGAACTGCTCTGTTTAGCGGTTATACTTATAAGAAAATTAGCAGTACTAGGTGTTTGATTGTACTGTATTTGGAAAGCCTCGATGTGTCAACGTAAAATTTTACTTAGAGCATTAGTACTGGTGGAAGTGTTAATTATGGCGTAATAGAAAAGTGCCGGTTTTATTTCAATGATATAAGAAAAATTACAAGCTCTTAAGTCTTGCTTATTTTCTTCAGATTTTCTTCCTACAACGAGGAAAGCAGAACTCTAGGATCAACTGCCTTCCTCAGTCCTGTCCCCAGTCACAATTCGATTTCAGGATTCTTTGCCTTCCTTTGTATCTCCCTAATCTCTTAACATGCAGTTATTCTTGAAATGGGCGGCCTCGACACCAACACCCCCATTTTTTACACGAATGTCATAAGAGGATGGGAAATAGATAATCAATGCAGGTGAGTTTATTGATTACAAATTCTATTTTCTTGGATGAAGGGCCTCTTGAATGCTTTTTCCTTTATTGCTTATTTCTGCATAAATAAGCATAATCACATTTATAAAGTTTACAATGAATATCATTCTCTTCAGTTCAGTACTCCTGTGACTTCTTTATATTAATTTTTCTTATAATTCTAAGTGAAACTATATTATTCTTTAAACCAAGCTGTGCCATCCTGTACAACAGCAAAGAGTATAATAGTAATAGTTAATAACCAAAATAATCAGGTTGAATCAGAGGTTCACTGGCTGTGACGTCATTGGGACCGTATGGTATTATACCAGCACAATCTCAGTCTCGGACGCCCTTTCCTCGGCACCGGGTCACAACATTCTCCAGGACGAAGCTTAATCCTGCGAAGACGAGTCCCAGAACGAGCAGAAGGAGAGGCCCTTGCATGTGGACGACGGTCAGGGTGTGATATCACTGTCCTGATGCGGGGGTGACTCTGGTAAGATCTCGTCTTCCATCTGTTGCCTCAGGATCTCTCTCTTCTTTTTGCTGCTTTCTTGGCGAGCTTCGTTTACCAGGTCTCTGCTCCATTTCTCGTAGAGGCCGCCCTGTCGGGATGAGCATCGATTTACAAAGCGGAACTACATAAGGTAAAGAGGAGTGAATGATGTCACTTTAATGGGTGCTACTTTGGCTTGTTATCTACGGGTCACTTACTCCGAGGTGCTAGTAATAAACACTGTATGGTAGATGTAAAAGAGACGGCCGTTTATTAATACAATTTGTCGACCACACAATATAGAAATGGGTCTATATAGTACTTTGATCCCTGAGGGGCTAGTACTAAAAACGGCGTCCCAAGGAGCCTCCGCCATGTTTAGTACTTACACCTCGGAGTAGGTGACGCCTAGATAATAAGCCAAAGTAGCACCTTTAATGGTATATAAGTCAATTTCAAACATCTACTTTGGGATGCTTGTAGAAATCTCCATGACAAGAAAAAATTGACAAAGAAAGACAAGGAAAATATGGAAAAATTTCTTCCATAAATCTGCCTTGCGATGGTTAAATATACAGTATAGGCCTATCAATAACGTAAGGTTTGATAAACGCATGGAAGAAATCTGGAATGACAAAATAGCCTAAATTTGCACAAATTTATGAATTTATTTCGTTGTGTGTTCTGCAACTGATTATCTTGTAGAGGTTCAAGACTTTTTTGTTTGTTTCAGGTTTCTTTTGTCAGAATGGCGATGTCGGGAAACTTATAGCACAATATTGTAATAGATTATAAAAGTTTTATTTGAGTTAGCTTAGCTAAAGGATTGAACGGAGTGTTAACTTACAGAAGCTATAAGTTAACAGACGCTTAAGCGATTATTATTATTATTATTATTATTATTATTATTATTATTATTATTATTATTATTATTATTTCATCTTCGCAGAATTCCGAGAAGCAATAAAAGACGATATAGAATGGATCCGTTCGCTTGACATAAAAAGTCACTGGAACTTCACAGCTCCTCATCTTTAAATATATCCACGGCATCTCTGATTAATCACAATAAGTAAAAGCAGTCGATGAAAAGGCATTCATACACCAACCTCTATCACAGCCATGATAGCCCTGTCCAAGACGTCTTTGTACGGAGCATCGTGAGGAATGGGCCAGGCAGACAGTCCAGGGAAGACGCTCTCTCGGCCTATGTAGAGGCTGGTGGTGCCGTCCGCTTTGGTGAATTTCTCAGCTATGATCAACGCGAGGTACCTCCTGGCCTCCATGTGAGCTTGCCTGAGAATGAGTGAGAGATGAGATGAGATTGCCTGTTATTTCAGGCTTATGCTGAAATGAATGTAGGATATGTGGTTGCAATAGGTTACACTGTAGGAATGAAGTTTTCTTTTTTATACACACACTCTCACGCGCACACACACACAAACACACACATCTTTATCAATGAACTTTGATCTTGTGAGCTTTTCTGAATAAGAACCTCATAACTTTAACAAATTCAGTAACTCTCTAAATAATTTTCGACTATTTTTAAAGGAAAAATTCATTGGCCCTCTCAATTAATATTGTAGGCCTTCAAGTTGTTTCTGATTTGTCAGTGTTCAAACTGCTAAATTTGTCTCCTAAAAAAAGTGGTATGGATAGTTAAGATGCTGTAAATTTTTCTTCTTCATATTAAGTTTATGTAGGACTTGAATGTCCAGTTGAGAGCCCTGCTCTTCTAACTGGGGTGCTTCATATTTTGCCTTCCTCCTCAACTGGATTGAATGTAAGGCAATTCGCTTGATCAGTAATTTCACTTTTATCTCACACTCCCCAAACCTTTTCCTCTGTTGCAAGATGGATGCTACTTCGCCATTTTTTATAGGCATTATTTTAGTCAATGTTCTGTCGAGCTCACAAGGAAATTCCTCTTCTTCTCAGGCTGCCTATTAACACTTACCGGGTCACTACTCTTCTTACATTTACTCTGAGGAATTCATTACTCAGCAATCCTTAGATTACGCGATTCGGTGAGTTTTTTTTTTTTTACCCATTATCAAGCTTTAGAATTCTTTCCCTACTTTTGTTTTTCCGGGCTCTTATAACATTTCTTTCTTTAAGAGGCAAATCTGTTTCTTTATTTATGATTAAGACCCATCCCTCTGATTTTTTATTTTTTATTTTTTGATGTTCTTAGGGGCTGGGCAAGAAAAATCGGTTTGCATGTATGTTTGACCTTTTTCAGTTTATAGAAAATAAATGTTACGAAAGTGATTCAGTACATATTTCTTTCATTCATAACAGCACCTCTTTAATGATGAGAGAGAAACTGACTTACATTTTCATCGTGGCTTGCAGGACACCATCAAACGCCGAAGGGACGATGTCAACCCTCTCCCCTAAGGTTTTGAAATCTTGCGAATCCGATTCTTTGAAGAACTCTCGGAAATTTGCCCCGTAGGGAGGCATGGTCACTCTTTGTACGCAAAAATGAAAGGAAATGTAAATTAATATAATAAACAATTTTTTCAGTGTTTCAAAGTTACGCTGAAATGAAGAGAAATATAGTTCCCTCACTAAATTTCAAAATCTTTCTTGGACAATTAAGACTGACTCAGTTAACATTTCAAATGTCACAATCGTGTTTAGATAATTTTTTGAGTATTTTATAAATAGATGAACAGACTCAAGTCTACTTATGAAAAACAGACTCCAATCCACTTATGAACAGTTAATCCTAATAGTAGGGGACCAATGTCCCGTATCTTGCAAAAATAGGGGTCTGACCCATAACGGTCTTCTATATTTGGTTCATGGGTATCATTGTGATCCTAGGGAGCTGGGAGGTAAGGAATCATGATTTGGTTTTTAAAATTTTATTGTAAAAGTGGTAAAACATGCATATTAATATGTGCATGTAGGTTTTAAAATTATTAAATTGGTTTGTTAATGAGACACTTCAAATATATTTAGCTCTTAATGTATTGCATATATATTTATAAACAACAGGTACCAAATATAAAAAAATACAATATCTGACAATGATTTGATATAGAAAAACAATTATAGCTAAAATGCAGTGTAATTTGAATGTATGCACGTGCTACTTTATCGAATTATTAAAATTTGCTTATATGTAATGTTTATTATATCATACTCGTCCTGAAATTTGTAATATTTTGCTTTTGAGTGACAAAAATTCAGACAGACTTGAAGAATACTTGAGTTCAGCCAGTTATAAATAGTGATAAAGGTTTATCAATTAGAGTTGCAAGTGAGTAATGCATTATGGGTAATAACCTCTACAGTGACAACGTCCATAAATATTATGTGGATTGTAAAATACACCAGATGTCAGTAAAATTTAAATATGAGCGCCTTTTATTTTCATTAAATGAACTTAGCTGAGTTTTTCCTTTCAATTTCAAGATAACAAATGATGGTGGTGGTGGTGGTGATTGTGATACAGTAGAGTAAGTGACTTATTTCAAGACAACAGTTCAGGAAGGACCAACTTTTCAAAAGAAATTATCGCATCACCTGAATATGTCAGAAGTGCTTGGTGAATGAAAAGCTGAATAAATTTACTCAAAATGGGATTGAAACCTTTCAGAATGCTTTAGAGCTAAGGCCGGATAACATCATTGCACGGCTGTTGCCTGAAATGAAAGACCAAGTTGCTTTTCTGTCATATGTACCTGGTTGCCACCCATATTGCAGGAGTAACTCACCCATAAGAAGGACTTGTGTGTTGTGTGATAGTGAACCACTACCTAGCAACGCAAGTGAAGAGCTCAAAACTAAGATGTCTTGTATTGCATCAAATCTTTAAAAACTGCATCCTTTGCAACAAAGCAAGAGAAGGCAAGGGTAATTGGAAAATTTTTGCTGTTGCTACAAAAGACTGACAACAGTCAATCCATGCCAAGGCAAAGGGAATAACTGATCACCAACTGCTGACACTGATCCAAGGCTACGGCGAGACATGTGTAGACATGATTGCTTTAGATTCTCGGTATCTCAAGTTTAGTCTAGACAGTTACATGAATCAAAGACCTCAGAAATCTATACAGCAACCTCTTCCAAAGTCAATCATGTTTTATAATGTTTGCAGATGAGCTTGCAAAACAGCTTTTCAGAACAGGGCAGCCTTTTTATTTACACAGTTGAGAGCTCACTATCAAGAGCTACCTGCTGAGCAAGATTTTCCTAACATAGATGTTCATGTGAATTCACTTAGGAAAGATATGGAGAACCACTTTTCAGATGAAATTCAGTATGTGAGTCAACCAGGTAAATCCAGCATAGCTGTAGCTGAGATGGGTAAACTGGCTGCAGAACTTCAGCAAGAGCTTGACAAAACAGCTCTTAACAATGTTGACAGTGGAGGAGACTGTTTCTTTACCGAGTCATACAACTTTGCAAAATGGCTCCGAGGCTATAAGAAAAATATTTCCGTAAAAGACAGAGATGATGTACCAAGTGTAATTCCCAACCATCTGCATAATCACCTAGTATGGTTGATCACCAATGCAGGTCCAGATTTGAATGAAGATGGACGTGTTCCATTGACTGAAGCAAATCACAAACAATGTTCTGAATGCTGCACGAGATTTATTTTCACTGGTCTTAAAAGTGGAAATGCCAAAAAATGTAGGATTGACTTTACACAAGGATGGAAAAACGTCACTGTTCCCTGGAATAACACAAAAACCATGTTTCTCGGGAGAAGTGCATCAAATCCCTACCTTTCCTGACAAAAGTTTCAGAATGTATACTGTCAATGGCAGGGATAGTTCCTCGTTGGGCGAGTGGGTTCCATTCTCAGCTAGCACTCTGCTGGCCGCGAGTTCGAACCTCCGACCTACCAATAAAGAATAAGAGGAATTTATTTCTGGTGATGGAAATTCATTTCTCGCTATAATGTGGTTCGGATTCCACATTAAGCTGTAGGTCCCGTTGCTAGGTAACCAATTGGTTCTTAGCCCCGTAAAATAAATCTAATCCTTCGGGCCAGCCCTAGGAGAGCTGTTAATCAGCTCAGTGGTCTGGTTAAACTAAGATATACTTAACTTATTGGCAGGGATGTCTCACACAACCAATCATCACGGGGATACTAATAAACGATCCCATGATGTAAAGGCAAAACTTGAGAATGTAAACCATGTTATCTTAACAGAATACATTAATCCCTTTCAATAAAGTCCGAATACAAAGCTTCATAATATTGCTATGGGCCAAAATGCAGAAAGTGGAGAAGCTGTACAGGCATAGATGAGGGGAACAGAGGCAATAAAAACTGCGAATGTTAATTCATCATCATCTAAGCATATTAAACTCACATCTTTCCGGTCAAGGAAGGCCAAAGTAGCTCCAAAGCATGATCTCTCTAAATTGAACCAAGCAGAAACAGACGTAACATATGCATTGTGTTTCGTTCAGGCAACTGGTGAGGAAATTCTATGCAAAGCATTCTTACACGAGTCGACAGATTATCCGCCATTTAGTTTGAACCTAGCTGCCATAGAACCTATAACATGCGTAAAGGAATAAAAAGTGACTCCCTGATCCCACTTATTAAGATGGCTGAAACTCAGAAGCTTCTTGCCTTACCATTGTCTGACTTGGATACAGTATGGATCATAGATGCAATGGCATTCATTCAACAGTACCAAACCTGGACAAAACTACTTTGGTAAAATGGCATCAGCTTATCTAGAAAAAATTCTCAGTCTTCGGCCAACAATCTGAAATAACATCCACATAGTTGGAGATCGCTGTGATATTGACCTACTAAAGAGCTTAAAAATTGATGAACGGGACAGAAGAACTGGTAAACAAGCAGTCTGAGAGTTTTTACTAGCAGAAATCATTGCTGTACCAAAATGGAAGTCATTCATTAACAACCCAAGCAAGACATCAAATATGTTATAATGCGTAGCAACATATATCTGCAACCATACCAGAGATTTGCCTGATGAAGTAAGAATCACCCTTGGGACATTAATAAAGATCTAGCAAGTACTTTGGCAGTTACTAGTAAAGCTGTCACTAAAGTCAGTGAAATTGCATGTGCCATTCTTAAGGAGGCAGACACAAGAATTTTTGTTCATATGGCCTATGCATTGCAGGGACATGGGACCTTGCAGAGTAGTAGTTCAGCCTGGTAATACAGATATTATTTTGCTTGGGATGTATCACCTGTCTATCCCAGAAAATGCATCTGAACTCTGGATTCATCACAGCAAGCAGTATCTTTCTGTGCATGATTTAATCCCTACCCTTTCATCGAAGCTTAAAGTCACAAAAATGCATCTTGGTCAGACCCTACTGGCTAGATATGTCCTTAGTGGATAAGGCTCTGTGAGCTATGCTTTCAGAAAAGGCAAACGTACTGCAGCTAATGTGACCTTAGAAAATATGCAGTCTCTTGGTACTGCTTAACTTTGTTGAATGATGGACAATTCCAGGTTACTAGGGAGGTGACAGATGAAGCCAGAAAATTGTTTTCCTCTTTTCACAGCAAGCAAACTGTTCAGTCAGTGGACATTTTAAGGGAAAATTTATCTGCAGTAAATAAAAGTGACATCAGAGCATTACCACCAACTGAGGATGCATTTCATTTCCATCTTCTTATAGCATTCTACCAGTTTCTTGTATACAAAGAGGAAAACAAGGTCGTACCATTATAGGTGGCAAATTGACTCCAGTCCTGATGTCTAACTCAACAAACCAAGTACAAATAAATAATTATTTTGCAAATGCAAAACAGCATGCAGGCGATCTTGTTCATGTGCCAAAGCTGGGTCGGTTTGTGTTGCAACGTGCTTGTTTTGGACGATGTGGGATTGAGGATGACTGATTACATTGTCCACTTTACCTTGAGTATCAATGAAAGTAATTATTAAGATATGTTATAAATGTTGGATCAAGAATACATTAACTATACGTTTCAAGATGCATCCAATGAAAGTAATGTGTTTTGTTGGTGTTAATCTTTCACCAAAGGGTTGGACAATCCTTTGTGTCTAGTACTGAAGTTTTGTATTATTAAAAGTAAGATCACTTTTGCTTTGAGATACTCTCTGTGTATGTATCAATGTAAAGATAAGAAAGCTTGTTTTATTTTGGTATATAACACAATGCAATGTTGGAAAGTTATGTTGGAAAAAGAATTGTTCCAGAATTATTGTAATTTTCCTACTTCGCTGAAATGATTTTTAAGCTACTGAAAGTTGTGCAAAAAAAAATTCTTGTGTAAGAGAAATTTTATGTCGAAATTATATTCCCATATTGTTGAGATATTCTATTTGAATAGAACAATATCTCAACTGGTAAAAAAAAAATAACAGACGGGTCAGAGAGATTAAGACTTTAGGGATGCTGGGCCCCCCTGCCATAAGATATACGTTTACGGTCAATGAAATTCAGCAACCCAGGGACAGAAGCGTCCCTGGTTTAGACATTTAGGAAGGCTGGGTGACGAACACTGACCTGGCACCTGTAGTCACGAGTTGTCGCAATGTTTCAACCCTTGCAGGATATTTTGGAGCTGTTAGAGAAGCCGTGAGGTTCCCGCGATATGCCGTGCCGATGATGAAGACGAACACCAGCCAAGCGGTGAGCAAAAGTCGAGTGGAATAACTCCTCGAAAACCTGTCTGACGTTCCTTGTCCCAGTAGAGTTCCGATGATGTCTTGAAGAAGAGACCCTGCGTTGATGCGGTCCTTCTCCCCAACTACAACGCTTCCTTCCCTGCTGATCTGAGATGGAATAACATGATGGAGTAGGATAGCCTATTATATATATGTTTCTATATATATATAAAATGGATGTATGTACGTATGTATGTATGTATGTATGTATGTATGTATGTGTGTGTGCATATTCCAGCATAACCCTGAAACGCATTGGGCAATTTCAACCAAACTTGGTATGCATATGAATTAGCATCTAGAAAAGAGTGCTGTCGGGGTAGGTCATCACTAGCACCAAAGCGGGTGGGGGTGGGAAGGGCTTCCCTGAAACGAGGCTGGTTCTGCCCGTAGACTTAGTAACTAAATAAAATCACAAATTTATCATACCTCATTTCAGTATACATATGACTTACTATCTGTAAAGAATACTGCGGGGGTGGGTGGGTGAGACATCACTGGCACCAAATGGGGTTGTGGGAAGGCGGTGACATGCAAAAATAACCGAAAACGACAGATATTAGTGTCTAATCCATAGTTTTCGAGGTTGATGAGATGAATGGTGATACTCTCGATGCCCCTTAAGTCCAAGTTCAGCCATGATAGGAATCGGGGGTGAGAAGGGGTGAAATATAAAATGTCCAATATGCTGGGTAATGTAATTGAAGCAACTGTCTTAACAGGAAAGGGAAAGAGTGAAAGGGAGAGGAAGTGAGAGAGAGTAGAGGGGGTGTTAGGGGGAAGAAAGAGGGAGAGGAAGTGAGAGAGAGAGAGTAGAAGGGGTGTTAGGGAGGAGAAAGAGGGGGAGGAAGTGAGAGAGAGAGGAGAAGGGGTTTTAAGGAGGAGAAAGAGGGAAAGAGTGAGGAGAGTTGGAGAGAGAGAGCGAGGGAGAGGAAGTGAGAAAGAGAGTAGAGGTGGTGTTAGAGAGGAGGAAAGGGAAAGAGTGAGGGAGAGTTGGAGAGAGATTTTATCGGTTGTCATCCAGAGTCTTCCTGGGTAGAGCCGGGTTGGTCAGCTAGAGCCGGGTTGGTCAGCTAGTATATATATATATATATATATATATATATATATATATATATATATATATATATATATATATATATATATATATATATATATATATATATATATATATATATATATATATATATATATATATATATATATATATATATATGTATGTATAACAAATATAAAATTATACATACTATCTCATATATAATATATACGTATCTAAGTCATTAAAAGTCAGAAAAGGTGAGAAGCCTTACCAATAAGAATGGTACAGGCATAATGAGAACCACTACTAAAATGAACAACCAAACGCCGTCCGTGTAGGGGTAGTAGAGACTCTGCCACTGAGGCTTAAGTCCAGGCTTCGCCATGGTGAATGCATGGAAGGCATATTCGAACATGTAGGAGTAGTCGTAGTGCTCCAGACGTTTTGGGAAGACTGCATAGATGATCGTGGCTATGAAGGATTTCCTCTCTTGCACTCTCAGCGTTACCTGGAAACAGGAAAACTGGAATTCATTGGAGGTATACTTATGGAACTGGATTGGCATGGTCTATCGAAGTTCTTTAATACCCATTGTAAAATGGTTATTAAAACTGGAATTCATTGGAGGTAACCTAGGAACTGGATTGGCATGGTCTATAGAAGTTCTTTAATACCCATTGTAAAATCTGTGCTATGGCAATAGTATCAAATACACTGTCATGTTTTTACGAGTACGATCAGGTTATTCAAATAACAAAAAAAGAATGAAAATTCTAATGGTGAATTTTGATTAAAAGAAAATGCTATCGAAGGTTAGCATGGTGTCGAAAATAGTTTATATCCAAAATCCGGTCTTTTTTCACCATTTTCCTCTCAGTAGTAATGGTACAGAACCGGTGATTCTTATAAGGGTAGCAATTAGATGAGGAAAATGAAAGCCTGAAGTGGTCCTAGAAATCTAAGACGAAAACTAATTAAGTATAAATCGAAAATATTGCTTTCCCAAATTGTCTTTTGGAACTTTATTTCTAAAACAATTTCATTATTCCCCTATTTTGGGGGTTTAGATATACCGTAACTAGAGTTTCAAAGTTATTGAATCTAACTGGGGAAAATAACTAATCAGAAAAATAAAAGGTCTGTTTCAATTCTACGGAGCCCAGGCAAATAAAAAAAAAAATTCTGAAAACATCCCGAAGTTTCTGAAGTAAAGCAGAATTTAGCATCTTTATAGTCTCTATAATAGACCAGAAACGTTCCCAGGTTTGGTAGAGGTTTATATAAAACTCATAAAAAAAGTTGTATTGAATTTGCTAACGTAGAGTGTTTGGCTCTTGGAATTTAATGGATTGCTAATTAAGCAAGGACTTATGAACAATAAAGAATGAGGAACATTACAGCAGAAAAAAAGGAAACCGAGAGCATTTCTAGTATTTTCTGCAGTGCCATTATTCTACAAAGGAAATTCCACTTAATTTATACAATATCTTTTCAACAGGCATCTCGAGTATCTGTTGCAATACACGTAACCAAGGCCATCAGGTCATTCTATTGCATACAGTTTGATGGTAAATCTCTCTCTTTCCCTCAAACTGCATTGGTATCAGAAACATTTTAGTCATTCATTGGTCAAAAGAATGTTAACCTTTCTGTAACTTAGGTGCTGTACCCACTGACACAACCTCTAGAACATTTGCAATTTTCCCCATGATATTAATATGTCCCTGACATTACGGTATCTTATTAAATTTATGACATGACTTTCTTTGGTCTTGAATTTTATTCAGCAAATTCTAAACTAAGCATTTTAATGATTACGCGCTGTAAGAGATTCCATGTCATGAACGGCATTTTATCAAAGATCTAAAGAGAACAAGTAAGAGAGAGAGAGAGAGAGAGAGAGAGAGAGAGAGAGAGAGAGAGAGAGAGAGAGAGAGAGAGAGAGAGAGAGAAGCATTGTTTCTTACCTCATCCCAATTAGCCGTTGGTAACACATAGAGAGTGAAATTGAGAGCTTTGGCTATAGACTCTATCATCAGGTAATCGGTTCCAGTATACCTTGTATGGGTGGTTCCTTTCTGATCTTTTTCTTCTATGGCATTCCAGTAAGGAGGAAATGGGAGAGCCGTCACATTCACTTGTGATCTGTGGAAGCTAAAGAAATTCATTGGTTTACGTACGAAAGTAAACTGACAAGGCAACAATACAGGGTTTTTGTAAAATACCTCAAACATATGAAAATCTCTTGAGGTGTTTAAAGTGCGATAATTATCTGTCCTTTTTGCTAAGATGCCCAGGATTTTTTCTTATAATGTCTACGGAAATTCTTTAATATCCATTGTAAAATCTATAATGCAGCTATTTTATTTTATTAAGAGTAAGATAAGTTTATTTAAATAACCAAAAAAAAAAGAACAGACAAAAATACAAACTTAGTGAATTTTGATGGGAAGAACCTCAGCTGAGTCAAGAATCTTAAACCAGCCTTTGATGACCAAGAAGCCAAAGGTACAACTTTAGCTCCCGAGGTTGTATAGGGAAGGTAACAGTATACGCCGTACCTGAATGAAGAGAATGAAAAGCTTTTAATTTCATGATAATGTATACATTTATGAGTGCATGTTTTATACACACACACACACATATATATATATATATATATATATATATATATATATATATATATATATATATATATATATATATATATATATATATATTTAGATATAGATAGATAGACAGATCGTCAGAGACGTGTGAGTGCGCACAATAAAATATCTGTGTGAATACCAACGTGTTGGCTTGTTGCTGTTTTAATGGTAGGTTAAACTAGGTTTATTCCAGCATGGGCCGTTACCCCATCAGCACCGTTTTAGCGAATATTAATCTATGGAATTGAAGTTGGGTTTTAAGGGTCATTGAAGATACGGGGTTACATGAGCTTGTATTCAGGAAGAGAATCAAAAACATTGGTAATTGGTGAAAAATAATGCGAATGTAAAAGAAGTTCCCTATAAAGCAAGGAAGATAACAAAATGAATAAGTAGGAAATTATATTTTAACAAAAACCTCAAGGATCTTCTTCCACTGCAGATCATAATACACACATGGGATGAACTTCTAGTACCTAGATTCGGCCGCCAACCGTATGATGGCACGGGCTCTTGCTCGAGATGAACCGATAAGGTGGTCTGTGGGCATTTTACCGCTGTGCGACTGTTGATCAAATAACACAGCCCGATGTGACGCTGGAGGGATTTGAGGGCCCAGAGTCATAAGGGCAGGTCAGGGCAAGGAGCCCTAGGATAAGTTAGGCTACAGGAAGGTTAGGTTAGGATGGATCCCTGTTGAACTACTATGTCTTTCACCTGCTTTTAAGTGGGCCGAGACCAGCGTTTTTTTTTTTTATTTATTTTACTGAAGAGCTGTCCTACTGAAAGACTAAGTACGTGAGAGCACCTTGACAGGGGCATGTCACTTTTAGCGTCTTGTCGTATCATTTAGGAAACAGCAAGTGCCAGCGGATGGACCTCTTTACGCAGCAGCGACGATGCTGCTGCCATGTGGGAAGTAGGTTAAACCTCCCACTAATCGTCTCAGTTTATGCCAAAATGATAAGGAATAAGAAATTTGTGTAGAAATGAACTTGAAAAAGTACAAGTAAGTAATCAGGCAAGTGATTAACCACGCATATGAGTATCTGAGAAGCGAACTGAATTTTTTTGTGAAAGAATATATCCATCAGTTAATAATAACCCAATCAGGATATCTGCGTAGGGAAAATAACAATTAAGAAGGTAATATGTGTATATATATATGTGTGTGTGTGTGTGTATAGTGCGTATATACACACAGATATATATATATATATATATATATATATATATATATATATATATATATATATATATATATATATATATATATATATATATATATATATATAATTCCCATTGACTCATATCTTACCTAATTTCTCCGCGATTATTCTCCAGGTTCAACAACATGGCGGTCATCATGGAGTAAGTCCACTGTTGTTGCATCAAAACCTTCACGCGTGGGAGAGATATTTTAGTGAAGACAAGCAGCCTCGTAGATCCCACAAGGAGTCTGGAACTTGAAGCAGCTTCTCCGAAAGCGGATAGGAATGACGGGTCTTCGCTCATCACGAGAAGAGTGACGCACCAGGAGAGTTTCCGTAGCTGGGAATAAACAGACGTGTTTACGACTTATATTACGGGCGATCACGTGACGCATTTTAGTTTTATTTCGTTTGTATCTCATCTCGACTGGCATAGGTTCGTTTAAGTTTAAATAAAATTCGTATCTCTTTTTGCACTGCAGTGGATGTTGTTGGAACTTTCCTTTACTTATTCCCAAAGAAGGAGTTCTTGTACAAGGAGAGTTGGAAAAGGATATTCGCAAGAATAAGCTAAAGAAAGTTATTTAAAAACAGAAACCAGATCAATTTATGTTATTGGGACGGTGAACAATAAAAGTTATGATTTTCAGAGGGTATTAGGATTAAATATGATTAATGTTGGCTGAACGAGAGAAGAAGTGGATCACATGATAGTTTAAGCAAGGAAAGTAGCAGGATTACTGGCTGCCCAAGAGCAAGGCCCCTGCTGGCATAAGACCAGCTTAATCTTGACAAAAACAGAGATAGATAGGAAGGAAGCAGGGGCTTTACGGGTATCGGAAGAGAAGGTGTCCGTCTGTGGAAGCCATAATTAAAGTATATGAAGAAACCGTTGAAATATCTTTACTTCATGAGAGTTATGTACTGTAAGTATATTGGATGTAAATGGAAAAAGATGGAAGCTGCTGAAATGAACCGTGTTCCTTTTATATAGGAAGTAAGGTGAGTTGAACAGATGAGAAATCCAAAGATAAAATAGTTTAGTGAAAACAAAAATGAACATATGGCACAGATAGATCAGGGATTTCTAAAGAGAAGAAGAGTTTCGTGCTGTTCTTATATATATATATATATATATATATATATATATATATATATATATATATATATATATATATATATATATATATATATATATATATATATATATATATATATATATATATATATATATATAAAGGACCATAAAGGACCATAAGGCCTTGCAGTGCTCCATTGTTTCTCTTTCCTTTGTGGATTTTGTCTTTAATTGTATAATTCATCACGCCCCATATTTTCGTGATTCAAATTAAGTTAAGTATACCTTAGTTTAACCAGACCACTGAGCTGATTAACAGCTCTCCTAGGGGATGGCCCGAAGGATTAGACTTATTTTACGTGACTAAGAACCAATTGGTTACCTAGCAACGGGACCTAGTTATACTATACATACATATATGTATAGTATACATATATATATATATATATATATATATATATATATATATATATATATATATATATATATATATATTTATATTACCTGTCTAGCTACAGTCAGCGCGTTCGTCATTGTGTCTTTGGTAGCGTTTTCGTCAGCGCGGTTCGTGTTTATTCCGAAAACTCCGGTGCCCCAGTCGACCGCTTCTGTATTTAGGAACTGTAAAATAAAAAGAAAGAATTACAGACACGTACGGTCAGCCATTCAACTATCGAAAGAACCACACTATATTCCGTTCTCTTGATTTATGTTTGTAGTCTCGATTCACCCTGTACTCGCTACCCAACTACAATGCTTAAGATGACTGAAAGTTTTTTTTTTTTTTTTAACGTCATTCTGTTCTGTAGACAGTTGTTCTGTGGCTTCTTATTCCATGTAACTGTGTGCATGATAATAATAATAATAATAATAATAATAATAATAATAATAATAATAATAATAATAATAATCTGAAGGCAGTTATAAAACTTCGCTACACCTGGAGTTTCTGAATAAAGGAAAAACACAGCTGAAGAGGAATTTTAAATGGTAACCTCTTATATATATATATATATATATATATATATATATATATATATATATATATATATATATATATATATATATATATATATATATATATATATATATATATATATATATATATTTCCAGAGCTGATACTTCCTTTTGAGATGCCAGTAAGAAAGCATCCAAGTCATGGAAGATTTACGCGTAAGCCGGGCAGAACTTATGTTGAGAGTTAGTTTTTTGGTTCCGAAAACAGACATGTGAGTTTGGAAACTAGGTCTAGGATGCTGATACTGGGGTCAAGTGACCTGCTTGACTTGGGGAATAATCCAGGTGAGATTCGTGAAATCCGGAATAATAATAGTAATAATGAATGCACTTCGACCTGTGAATTTTGGTAGTCCTTTAATAACGAAACAGCGAACTACGTAATTCCGGGTCACTTCGTCTTCTTTACAAACATACGAAATGTCTTGACACTGAAAATATATTTAGATTTTCAAATTTCTGGTTTAATTTATTCCATTTGTCAATCAATTTTCTTAAAACTTATATATACATCATATAAAGATATAAAGTCGAACTGAGTTCCGAATTTTGTTTATTCGATTACATTTACGAAAAGCATTGTAATGAAATAATTTTTCATGAGATGATCCTGTTTTTTTTGCTAAATTTTTCAAAGGCAACTTTCAACGCTACGTACACTGATGGTTAACAGAAACAGTGCCTTAAACTATGTTAAAATAGGAACAAAAATTTCTGGAGGTTAAATTACATAAGCAGGCTTAAGCCATAACTTTTCAAGACTACCATCAAATCTGTAGGAAGATATTTTGGAGAATTACCAAACTTCATATGATATAAAGAAAAAAATCTTGGTGTAATATATAAGCCATTGTATCCTTGAACGCAATATTCACTTCCGATATCGACGCACATTTTACTTATTCTTCAGTCATAAATAAGTAAATAAATAAATAAATGAATAAATAAATAAGCAAAATCTATATCCCGAAATACGAATTGGCAGCTCACCTTGAACATCGATGCAGAAGGCGATATGACACCATCCGTGATGCAAATCACGGAGCAATGTTGCTGAGGGGAAGCCGACAGTACGGCCCTGATGACGTCGCTGGCATAAGGGAAAGTGTTGTATCGACTGGCATCTTCAATAGCTATTGTTGGAGAGCGTTTGCAAATATTAATACTTTCGATTACTTATTTCAAAGGTCACTCTAAGCAGTTGATGTTTAATATTATTATGAAAAGTCCTTAAACACAGACCTACGATTAACACCTTGATATAATTAAACGTAATGTTTATCTTGTAAGAACGACAGTTTACTTATGAAAAACTTCGTCGCTTAGTCAGGTGCAATCCTCTCTCGCCACGGGTCGCTAAAGTATGCAAAGTGAATGTATACCTTAGTCCGGGTTTTAGAAATGTACATAACGTCCCTTCAGAGGGGATTTACCGGCTCGATGCTCCTTTAGTAGCGTAATTTTTTATGGTAGAGATAACTTAGTTCTTAAATTGAGATTCTGCTCATACACAAAAGTTGGCAAGTAACAGTAGAGGAGATGAAAGATATGGAAAGTGTGTTATGCGTGCGGTAATCGGAATTGTTAAGAGATATTTTTATGTATGTCAGCTGGGAATTTGTTCATGTCAGACTTTTTTTCCAAAATAAAATGCATATGTTACTCGTAAGCACATGCTCACAAACTCACAAATAAGTATTCTTTATTCTTTCTTATGTGTCTTTATTGCTTGTCTTCCATCCTTTACTCTATACTTTAGCCCTCTTGTTTAGCTGGGTAACTGGCTCTGGTCCATTTCATTTATGAAAGCAAAATAAGAAATTAAAATATTCCTTGTATGTTTAAAAATATCTTTTAGTCTTCTGCAAAGAAAACTATTGAGAAGGGTATTTGTCTGTCTTTCCGCACTTTTTCTGTCCGCCCTCAGATACTAAAAGCTACTGAGGCTAGAGGGCTGCAAATTGGTGTGTTGATCATCCAACCTCCAATCATCAAGCATACCAAATTGCAGCTCTCTAGCCTCAGCAGTTTTTATTTTATTTAAGGTTAAAGTTAGCCATGATTGTGAGTCTGGCGCCGCTATAGGTGCCAGCAACACATGCCACCACCGGGCCGTGGCTGAAAACTTTACGGGCCGCTGCTGAGAGTTTCATACAGCATTATACGCTGTACAGATAACTCGATTGCACCGAAGGGACTTGGGCGCATTTTTTACTTGTTTAATTTTAAATTCTTGGTAATATCTGCAGTTCACTGGAATATTTAGAAAGAGACTAAACTTCAGAATGCTTTTTGTAACTGAGATCTCATGAACTCTTTAAATGAATCAAAGCTTTAAATATTCACTTAAATATTTAAAGTTCCCTTGAGTGTGAAACTTCCTATACTATAAAGTTCAGAAATTCAAACTTGGTATATCGGTTTTATCTTATTTTTTTCTCTGTTCTTTATCTTTTTGTTAATTTTTCATATTTCGTTGTATCGTTTACTCTTTACTTAAGCTTTTCTTTTACTCTCTTAGGCTGCTTTCTCTATTTGGGACCTTGATTTTGTAACATTCTATTTTTCTAACTAGATTTGCAACTTGGATAATAATAATAATAATAATAATAATAATAATAATAATAATAATAATAATAATAATAATAATAATAATAATAATAAATAAATAAATAAATAAATAGGATGGCTGCATTATTTGAGTTAATCTTATAATGAGTCTTCTCAATTTTCCTTAAAAAAATAATAATAATAATAACGTTTTAGAATACCTTCAAACGCTTAAAACCTGAATTAATCTCTCCTATTAATTCTATTCTAGAATTCTTGTACAATAACTAAACGGCAAAACCCTTAACGTCATACTTACTCAAGACTGGAGCAGCAGTTGCTAGCGCTGTTAGGTGTAATAATATCTCTACGGCCTTTGGAAAATCATCCATTTTCTCCTGTTTTGAACGAAAGTAAAAACTGAAGGGAGTTTACATTATGCAAAGTGAGTTTGCGGTATCGCAAGGACCTTCATATTGCTTTCATTCTGGGAGCAACTTTGGATTGTTTGTAGATTGCAAGAGTATCCGATTGATAAAGTGACATATATGTATATATATATATATATATATATATATATATATATATATATAAATATATATATATATATATATATATATATATATATATACATTTATGTATATATATAAATATATATATATATATATATATATGCATATATACAGTACATTTATGTATATATAAACATATATATATACACATATATGCATACATACATATATATATATATATATATATATATATATATATATATATATATATATATATATATATATATATATATATATATATATATATATATATATATATATATATATATATATATATATATATATATATATATATATATGCGTGTTTGTGCGTGTGTGTGTGTACAAAACTTGGAACTGCTTCAGGGTATTAATAGCGAAAATCTGCAAAAGTGGTATAATGAACTATAACTATAAGTAATTCACTTTAGTAAAATTTGAATGAGGAATATAACAATTGGAAGAAGCAATTCATTGCTGTAGTATATAATAAGAGGGTGTAATCCACCGAAGAAAAAAAAAAAATTTTTCTGAAAATAACCGAAGGTAAGTGAACGCTGCAATGAACTCTTTGTAGAAACGAAATTGCTTTTCTTCAGAAATGGCATTTAGCCGTACTTAGGCTTTTATATCAATTATTGTAGGTGTATGCCTATTAAGGGTGAATTCTAAATCTGGATTTCTTTAGTATCTTGTTGTGTGAATACATTCTAAGGCTAAATGTTAAGGTTAACGCTTTGTCTATTATATAAGCAATTAACCTATAAATTTATATGGTAACTGGGTGAATAAAATATATAAAAATTATGCTGTATATATACTTTAAGGTTCAAATGTAAAACTGGGCTTTGTCTCTAATCTTATATTTGCCTAATATGCGAAGTGTATACGTACACAAACAAACACACAAACATGTATCTATATATATATATACATATATTATATATATATATATATATATATATATATATATATATATATATATATATATATATATATATATATATATATATATATATATATATATATATATATACATATATATATATATATATATATATATATTTAATCGCTCAAACTTCAAATGTCAACATTTTAAAACTGGGCTGTGCATTAGACTCACGCCGATCAAACCAGTCTCTCAGGTGAAAGCAAGGGCGTTATCCACTTCCACTTACTAATCTTCAGTTATTTGCCTAATCAACGAAGTAACGTATTCAGGTATATGCTCAGGTTCCAACTCCTTTAGACTTGTATGGCCCAGCGGATAAACAAACAAACACACAAACATGTATCTATCTGTCTATATATAAATACATTGGGTCATTGCTGAGTCGGGAAGTTGGGGAAAATATAGTTATGCCCATATATAGGTTCCAACCTTTAGATATATAGTATAATATATATCAGAAATTTATATGATATATATATATATATGAAATGTTGTCTATTGGGTGTGTGTGTGTGTGTGTGCCCAGGTGCAGTCAGGTTGTTTAGACTTGTATGGCCTAGTGGATAATTTATCCCTGACGTGAGTATTATATTCACATGTTGTCTATTATTTATCGGGAAGTTATATGCAAGCAGTTAGCTTGCCCAGGTAATGCAGTTGCTCTCAGTTTCCAACTCCTTTAGACTTGTATGGCCTAGTGGATAACGCCCTTGCTTTCCACCTGAGAGATATATATATATATACATGATTGTGTGTTGATGATTTATATATATATATATATATATATATATATATATATATATATATATATGTGTGTGTGTGTGTGTGTGTGTGTGTGTATTTGTGTATTTGTGGAGAGGAAGAGTGATGAAAGCGGTGTTTATCAAATTAGAAATATATTTTCAGTGATGGAAAACTGCAAAAAGTAAACTGAAAAATGATTGCTTCCATTGTGCTTAGACTTGAAGGAAAACTAGACGTCTTCCTTCAAGTTAACAAAAATAGCCAGAGAGAGAGAGAGAGAGAGAGAGAGAGAGAGAGATGGAAGGAGCGACAGAGATAACTGTGAAATATTATCTCGGTCACATACTGACATAAGTTTAACTTATCTCGAACATTCAGATGATGGGCAAGAGTACTAAAGTTTAATCAGTTTAACTCAAGATTTGGAAAAACAGACGTTTGAAAGACTACAGAATAATCACTTAAGTACATCGACCATACTTATCTGGGTGTGATTCGTATGATGCTTGGAGACAAACTGAAGAAAAAAAATGTTCATTCCTCTGTGTTCTGATCTTAATTCGCTCGTTAGAAAATCATTCTCTCCGTAATATATGATGCAGATCAATCAGTCAATTCTTAGGGATCTGCTAATTCGTGTTATGTCAAGTCACGGAGGAGGAGGCGGTGTCAGATTAAGAATCACGCACCGAGCGTCATCTTTTTCAGGTGATAATACGGTTTTCAAATATGACTGAACGCGGCTCCTCTCGATTCTCGGTGGATTTCTTTCGAGAGAAACAATACACGCGATTTTAATTAACTACTTTTAAAATGATTTATTTATCTGTTTTTTAGTTTCCTTTTTAGTTTTCTGTAAAAGAAAGCTATTGTGCCGGCTTTGTCTGTCCGTCCGCACTTTTTCTGTTCGCACATATTCTGTCCGCCCTCAGATCTTAAAAACTACTGAGGCCAGAGGGCTGCAAATTGGTATGTTGATCATCTACCCTCCAATCATCAAACATACCAAATTGCAGCCCTCTAGCCTCAGTAGTTTTGATTTTATTTAAAGTTAAAGTTCTCCATAATCGTCCGTCTGGCAACGATATAGGGCAAGGCACCACCGGGCTCGTACAGCATTATACCAAGTCCTCCGAAAGATATATCTATTTTCGGTGGCCTTGATTGTACTCTGTAGTGGCTGAACAGAAAACTCGATTGCGCCGAAGAAACTTCGGCGCATTTTTTACTTGTTTAATTTATTATGGCGTTAATAACCTAGGTGTTGTGACGCCAATAACCTAGGTGTTGTAACGACGGGAAAATAGTTCTGTTAGACAAGGAGACATACATCAATAAAGTTCAAGAACTTCTAAACGATGCGGAGACCTATGACAAATTAACGAAAGATCCCACAACAAATATTGCTGCTCAATTTAACAAATCAGTCAGAACCATAGGGGGCAATAAAAAGACATAGAATTACTAGAGACATTCAAGGTAATCAACCCCTCTCTCCCCTATTTTTACGGCCTCCCGAAAACACATAAAGATGGGATTCCTTTACGACCCATGATATCTAGCAGGGGCTCTTTCATGTACAAATTATCAAAATGGCTCGCAGACTTGTTATCACCCTTTCTAGGAACCTTCTCATCCTCCCACGTCAAACATGCAGAGGATTTCATACAAAAATTTAATAGTTTAAACATCCCCTCAAACAACATCAAATTGCTCAGCCTAGACGTCGAGTCATTATTTACTAAAGTCCCGATTGCCGACATGTTGTCTTTCTTAGAGAGGAAGTTACAACCATATGAAGACCATTTTCCTCTTGGTATAGATAAAACTTTAAAACTTATCAACCTCTGTGTAACTAACAACGTGTTTTCTTTCAATGGTAATTTTTACAAACAAAAATTTGGCTGTAGCATGGGAAATCCCTATCACCCCTTCTAGCAAACTTGTACATGGAATATTTCGAAACAGAACTTTTGTCGTCTATCAAACCCCATAATATGATCTGGCTTAGATACGTAGATGACATCTTTACTTTCTGGGACAATAGCTGGGGACTTTAATGAATTTTTAATAGGCTAAATTCGCTAGTTCCGACCATAAAATTTAAAGCAGAATGGGAAAAGGACGGAAAACTGCCGTTCCTAGATGTACTGATCATAAGAAAACAGAACAGGTATGCATTTACAGTATATAGAAAACCCACCTTCGCTGTCTCCTACATTCATTTCTTAAGCTACCACGACATCTCCGTAAAAATCATGGTAGGGTGCAACTTATTCCTCAGAGGACTTAGGATATGTTCAAATGAGTACCTGGATAAAGAATTTAACAACGATCCGCCAACACCTAACGCAACTGCTATATCCACCACACATTATCGAGAGGGCTATTAACAAAGCGAATAAAATATACTATAGAGGTCCCACTCACAACAGACAAATAGATTTCAACAACAAAATAAAGCTTCCGTCACGATGAAAACATCCAAAAGGCCTCCGAACAACTCAGGCCTAACAATCCTTTCATTTTCCATTATCCCAAATCCATCGGGAGTTCGCTCGTTAACGTATACTTAAATAACAAAGGGAAGAAGCCGGAGTTTACAAGATACCGTGTAGTAATTGTCAGGACATCTACGTAGCCGAGACAGGTAGATCGCTCTCGCAAAGAATAACAGAGCACAAAAGATCAGTACGTTACGCTTCGGAGAGTTCGGGAATTTTCCTACATATCAGAAATTCAGGGCATGTCATTAACTGGAGTGGGGCGGAGTTGGTTTTCAAAAGTAGCTGTCCGTACAAAAGAAGGATGCTGGAATCTGCTTTCATCAATCAAACCAACAATATGAACCTGTCAGGAGGACATTGGAGATCGGATGACATCGACACCTTAATCCTCAAACCCCTCCTGAAGATGATGACCCAAGAAACGCGACCGCCAGATCCATCGCCAAACAGGAGCTAATGAGGCCAAAAACCACTAGGGAATTTGGTCATTCTCCTCCTTAAGAAATGCCACCTCCATAACATCGGAGGCCTAGGGCCACACCTTTATGTTTTTGTATATATACCATTGTAACTTTCCACCTGTCCATATTCTACCAGTGAACAGGGGCACAGAAGCTAGTGCCCGAAATATATGGTTTCAACGTTTAAATAGTGTTTTATGGGCCTTATATTCTTATATTCATATATATATATATATATATATATATATATATATATATATATATTTTATATTTTGTCTATATATATAATGAATATCCGTCACATACACGTTAACATTTTTTATATTCACAAATTTTAAATCAAAAATATGGTTTGATAACTAATTCACTCTGCCTCAGTATAAAATCACACCCAATGGGAATTATAACTGATAAGCCTCTTGATGGCTCACTGGTCAAAAGTCACTGTATTGTTTCTAAACCAGGCAGCGGTTCGAATCCCACTGCTGACGTATATATGTATATATAAACTAGACTACCTGTCTTATCAAAGATTACAGCAATTTTTAAATAATTTTGCAAATTCATCACATTCTGGTATATGAGATACATAATGTTGGTGTGTATTGTCTCTTCTTAGACTTTGTGGTCTATACATACTAAAGTGTGGACTTCATGATTAGCATCCAAAGAGAGGTGTATGGTAGGATCATGAGTGAGATGGCTAAAGAAAGTCTGATGGGAGAAGAACAATGTATTTATAAAGGTTTGTTGAACAAGTGCCCTTTGTGAAACAATTCTGGTGAGATATTCGAAAGCAGTAGGAAAAAATCGTATGCGACATCCTTGAACCGAGAAAATGCACATGGTAAAAATCATAGAGAGGTGATGTGGATGGTGGTGAGAGTTTACGATATAGAAAATATAGTCCAGACTGATGGTGAGTTTTCTGATGGAAGCGGAGCATGTTTTAGATAACATATGGGAGAATTAAGAGGAAAAAAACCGCCGTAGAAAACCAAGTTTACAGCTGAAGAGGACTTAGTGAAGGTCGAAATCTCCTGTTTTTTTAAATTTATTCAAGTAACCTTGGCTTTCTACTGTCTTTTTTTTTAACCATTCAAGACAAACAAGATATTATATAAATATATATCATGTTATTACTATATTAACTATGCAAACATTAAACATTTAAGCAATAAATCTTGCAGTTACTTTGCCACTTTTTTTTCGACCAAATGTTAAGCAACGGACGCTCCTATCCCTCCCACCCCGCGCCCCCATCAAAAAACAAATCAGTCTCCTATCTCACGTTAAGCTCTTCTTTGCATGCAATTTTGAGACATCAGATTTATCAATCACCTTCTCTTGTGTGAAGTATTTATCCTTTATTCAGGCCATCATCTCTCTCATTTACCATAACCGAAGGCAAACTCACAGGTGTGAGTAACATTTACCACCTGTAATTAATCAGTCTTTGAAAAGATTTATCGAAGCAGGAAGTAAATAATCTAAGTTTATTCACCTTTAGCAATCTAGGTATTCAAGAATCATGGAGAATTAATCCTAGCAATGTTATAAGACGAATATCGACGGTTTAAGATGATTGAAAGGAGATTGTAAGAGATGTATCTATTGCTAACAGAAAAGAAAATATTCTCATAGATTGCTTCTGAGAAAAGTCCTGCATGGGCAAAAGACAACGTTCTTATTATCCATGGAGAATGAGCCTCATAGAGCTTGGTAGATTAAGAAACAAATATAACAACAATCGCTACTCTCTGCATTTCAACATTATATATATATATATATATATATATATATATATATATATATATATATATATATATATATACATATATATATGTGTGTGTGTTGCGTGTATAAATATATATGTATACATATATGTAAATATATATACAGAGTATATATATATACATATATATAATACACATATATATACATATACTGAATGTATGTGTGTAAATATATTTATACGTATATATATATAATACACACATACATACATACATACATACATACATACATACATACATACATACATACATACATACATACATACATACATACATGTATATATCCCGATGACGAGAGAAAGGGATAGGATGATGATTTTTCGCTAAATTTATGTTTCTTTTTTTTTTAAGTATTGATATTTTCGTGGCAATAAATCTTCCAAAAAAGTTTCATATTATCTGCTGCGAGAAAGAATCACTGTCGCCTGGTACCGCAATATCTTCGTGTTTCACCTAAAGATCGTTCTGTCTCCAGCTCCTGAAAGGACGAGAGAAATGCCAATCGCACATGCCTATAGCGCCATAGCTCATTAGGTGCACCGATTCCAAGGCCTCCAGTGCCCATCTCCAAGACCTCTTGAAAAGCCTTCAAAGACAGCACGTGAGCAAAAAAGAGCAAGAGTGTGGTTAAAATGGACTGGATGACGAAGCAGATCGACTAAAAGAGATTTTCCAGAGGAAAAAGTACATCAGAAGAATGGCAGATAACTTCAGTCTACAAATTGTTCACTGATGAAAATATGGACCACTTCGTGGAGCAGTATGAAGTCGAGGTTCCTGCTTTCTGCGATTATGGATTTATTTAGCAGCTCAACAGCTGTATTGTCACCTATGGCCGCAAGTTCTTCATTCGAAATATGGATGGAAATAATCAAGAAGAGAGGAAGACAGTGGCGTGGAGGTACTGAAGAATTTTCTAAGTAAAAGGTAGAGAACTTGAGGTGTTTTCTAAGCTGATTGAGAGGAGATTTTGGATGCCCAAAATTACCACTTGGAGCAGTTCTTCGCTCGAAATAAGACAAGAAAGGAATAAACAAAAGAGGACATCGGCGTGGAGGTAAACTGGAGAATGCTGACGAAGAAGAAAGCAGAGAACCTGAGGTGTTGGAAACTGCTTGAAGGATTCACAGAATTGCATTTTGGAGAAGCAAGGTAAAGAGAAGGGATGATTGATATCGTCAGTGAGAGGGAATCCCATAACATTATAGAAGACGAGTCGTTAAAGAATAGAAACTGCTTATGTGTCAAAAAAAAGAACTCTAAGTAATGGTTAACGCAAATGTTAAAATGATCTAAAACCTACGGGAGTTTCTTTGAAGACATTTTGGAATTCTTCAGTCTCCTGCTCCTGGAAAGATTACAGAAATGCCATTCGCGCATGCGCTGAACTCCAAAGTTTTCAGGAATAATCACCGATATGCTTCAAATCATCTTGAAGCCTTCAGAGAGAGCAAGTGTCATATTTGAAAAGCTGGGTAAGAGAAAGCAAAGAGTATGGTGAAGGGACTTGGATGTCAACTCAGGTCGTTTAAAAGAAGATCAAGAAGCTAAAACAGAACTTCCTGAAGAAAACTGCATCACCGCAATAGAAATGAAAATTCAGATGAGTACAAGAAAACAAGAAGAAGACCCTCCTCAGGATGGAATCCAAAAGCTGCCTACACAAGCCCTCCTCTAAGGACAAGGGTGAAGACCAAAAGCCCCCCGAGGCTCGCCAGTCCCTTGAGGGCAGCCATAAAGGGAAGGGTCCGACCCAGAGGCTGCTTCCTCGGAGGAAGGCAGGTATCCTGCTAGGCTGGGGAAGCAGGCCTGGAGAGGACCCAAGAGCTTCCAGGATGAGGCCTAAAAGCCCCCAAGGCTCGCCAGTCACTTGAGGGCAGCCTTGAAGGAAAGGGTCCAACCCAGAGGCTACTTCCTCACAGGAAGGCAGGTATCTTGCCAAGCTGCGGAAGCGGGCCTGGAGAAGGCCCAAAAACTTCAAGGATGAGGCCCAAAAGCCCCAAGGATATCCAGTCTCTTGAGGGCAGCCTTGAAGGGAAGGGTCCGACCCAGAGGCTGCTTCCTCGGAGGAAGGCAGGTATCCTGCCAGGCTGAGGAAGCGGGCCTGGAGAGGGCCCAAGAACTTCAAGGATGAGGCCTAAAAGCCCCCAAGGCTCGCCAGTCTCTTGAGGGCAGCCTTGAAGGGAAGGGTCCGACCCAGAGGCTGCTTCCTTAGAAGAAGGCAGGTATCCTGCCAGGCTGGGGAAGCGGGCCTGGAGAGGGCCCAAGAACTTCAAGGATGAGGCCTAAAAGCCCCCAAGAATATCCAGTCTCTTGAGGGCAACCTTGAAGGGAAGGGTCCGACCCAGAGGCTGCTTCCTCACAGGAAGGCAGGTATCTTGCCAATCTGGGGAAGCGGGCCTGGAGAGGGCCCAAAAGCTTCAAGGATGAAGCCCAAAAGCCGCCAGGCCAGTTTCTTGAGGGCAGCCTTGAAGGGAAGGGTCCAACCCAGAGGCTGCTTCCTCAGAGGAAGGCAGGTATCCTGCTAGGCTGAGGAAGCAGGCCTGAAGATGGCCCAAGAACTTCAAGGATGAGGCCTAAAAGCCCCCAAGGCTCTCTGGTCCCTTGAGGGCAGCCTTGAAGGGAAGGGTCTGACCCAGAGGCTGCTTCCTCACAGGAAGGCAGGTATCCTGTTAGGCTGGGTAAGTGGGCCTGGAGAGGGCCCAAGAACTTCAAGGATGAAGGCCTAAAAGCCCCCAAGGATATCCAGTCTCTTGAGTGGGCAGCCTTGAAGGGAAGGGTGCGACCCAGAGGCTGCTTCCTCACAGGAAGGTAGGCATCCTGCTAGGCTGAGGAAGCTGGCCTGGAGAGGGCCCAAGAACTTCAAGGGTGAAGCCCAAAAGCCCCCAAGGCTTTTGGGGGCTTGAGGGCAGCCTTGAAGGGAAGGGTCCGACCCAGAGGCTACTTCCTCAGAGGAAGGCAGGTATCCTGCTAGGCTAGGTAAGTGGGCCAGGAGAGGGCCCAAAACCCAAAAGCCCCCAAGGCTCTCTAGTCTCTTGAGGGCAGCCTTGAAGGGAAGGGTCCGACCCAGAGGCTGCTTCCTCACAGAAAGGCAGGCATCCTTCTAGGCTAAGGAAGTGGGCCAGGAGAGGGCCAAGAACTTTAGGGATGAAGCCCAAAAGCCCCCAAGGCTTTTGGGAGCTTGAGGGCAGCCTTAAAGGGAAGGGTTTGACCCAGAGGCTGCTTCCTCAAAGGAAGGCAGGTCTCCTGCTAGGCTGAGGAAGCTGGCCTGGAGAGGGCCCAAGAACGTCAAGGATGAGGCCCAAAAGCCCCCAAGGATATCCAGTCTCTTGAGGGCAACCTTGAAGGGAAGGGTCCGACCCAGAAGCTGCTTCCTTAGAGGAAGGCAGGTATCTTGCCAAGCTGGAGGAAGTGGTCCTGGAGAGGGCCCAAAAACTTCAAGGATGAAACCCAAAAACCCCCAAGGCTCGCCAGTCTCTTGAGGGCAACCTTGAAGGCAAGGGTCCGACCCAGAGGCTGCTTCCTCAGAGGAAGGCAGGTATCCTGCCAGGCTGGGGAAGTGGGCCTGGTGAGGGCCCCAAGGGTGAGAGCAAAGGCACCTTAGAGAGACCAGTTCTTTGAGGGCACCCTTGAAGGGAAATGTCCTCTCCAGAAGAGGAAGGCAAGATACCTTGGAAGATCTGATAAGGAAACCATTGCAGCTTGATTCCCATTGATAGAATGCCCTATATTACTCTATTTCTGTTTTCCAGATAATTAAAATATTTTTTTTATTTTTATCTCACTCTGCATCTCTTAGTTTGTATCAAAATTTTCCCATGCCAAGAAGTCATTCAGGGGAAGTGTATTTCGTATTATTGCCATCAGTCTCTGTGTAGCACTTTGCGCTGGTTTAGTGCCCCAACTTTGGGAACTTGAGAAATTGTTTCTTCTCAGAGTTCATTGATGAAGAGGGTGATTATCGTCTTTCCTGGGATCTTGGAGAGGATATTTTGGAGTTTGTGGTGGAAGGTGGTTTTACTGAAAATTTATAACGTATCGTCTCTTCATTTTTACCATTTTATTAATTTCTTGGAAATTTTATGTTTTTTATTCCCATGATGTCACATTTTTTACTAATGGCAATGATGACCATAGGTCAATGAAACACCCGAAGAGAAGTCCTTAGGGTCAAGGACCCAGTTGACGACTGGCAGCCGTGTTTAAACAGGGAGTCCTTCAACTGCCTTCCTGCCTGCAAGGCAGTGAGGACACTCTCACTTATATATATATAGGCAGTGAGGACACCTCTCATATATATATATATATATATATATATATATATATATATATATATATATATATATATATATATATATATATATATATATATATATTACCGATTTGCTATTTGCTATGGCTATTGTCCATCCTAGACCTCTCTCCCTCTTAACGACCTCTCAGTGGTTCCTCCCCCTTCTGCCGAAATGCTCTCCATATTGCAGGCAAAACCGAAAAACAAGGACCGAACACTTGAATCACCAGAAGGCTTGAGTAACGGGAACCGTGCATCTTGGACTCAAGCCAAAAAATGCAGAAACGGAAATCATAAAAGGAGGAGGTCAGAGGTCAAAAGAAGGAGTATTGTGCAGACCTTTGTCCAACGCAGACGCGTCACAATGCAGCCATTCCGTCAGCCACTCACAGAGATCCTCTCTGTCCTTTGGTGACTTATTCAGTATCGCATCAGTGCCAATCGTTGATGTCCCCATTAACGAATATTCCAACTGGCTCTACATTCAAGACTCCTTGTTCCAGGAATTCAAGTACCGTGTGGTATTGAAAAGTTATTTCAGCAACACCTTCTTCAACTGTATTTCCCACTGCTCATGTCCTCCCTTGCAATCCTCTTAAAGGTCTTAACAAATTGGTGTTAACATCATTGGTGTTAAATTGCTCCTAAGTATCACTCCCAGTTTGCATTATGTTTTATCTTGAATGACTCCTTTTTTCTCAGGCTTCAGCGCTCTAAGTAAACTTTACCCATCGTTGTAACAACCCAAAGTGATTTCGCGCATTTTCTATATTGCAGAATAGGTGTATGTATGGCTGTGTCACCCTACTGTCACACGGTGCCTCTCCTTTCATCAGTCAGCCTTGAGAAGATTTCCTCAAGCTATAAACTGTATAATTGTGGCACTGTATCTTTTATGTAATATAATCAATAGTGCCAGTATGTTTCATTAATCATTCTTTTACGAGATTCTCCCAGAGTATAAGCTGGATGTTTGTGGCACCCTTGCTTTGCCAGTGCTTAGAGCTCCCTTGCGTTATTCTTTTGATTTAATGTAATTATAAGTAATTAAGTTAGACCATTGAATTTCTCTCAAAAATCCCAATTTAAGCTAACTGTGAGACATCATTTTATTTTGTTCATGAATGTTGGCCATGTGTTGGATGTAGTTATAACTCAGGTAAGAAAGTATCTCCGTTGCAAAGCCAATACTTGTGATCACACACACACACATACATACATACATACATATATATATATATATATATATATATATATATATATATATATATATATATATATATAAATGTAAAAGCTTCTATGAGACTTAGTCTCCATAGATAGTTAACACCATGTAGGCTTGCCCATACAGGAACTTATTCCAGAATATGGTCTTTGAAATTTGTGGCAATCTATGAGAATATTTTCTTCCAGCATTAAATACATCTCTCATACTCTCCCTTCAGTCATTTTACATCTTCGGTATTCGTCTTATAATATTGCAAAGAAATTTCCTCTGTAATTCTCGAATACCTAGATCGACAAAGGTGAATAAACTCACATAATTTTACTTCCTGCTCCAGTAAATGAAAAAAAAAATGGACTAGTTACATGTGGAAAATATTACTCACACCTTTGAGTTTGCTTTCGGTTATAATAATAAATGCGAGAGGCGTTGGCCTGAATGAGCAAGGAATGCTTCACACATGAGATGCTGATTGATACATTTAATATTTCAAAATTTCAGGCGTTGAATTGCTTAACATGAGATGAAAAATTTATTTTTTTTTTTTAATTCGGGGTGAGGGGGAACGGGGATGGGGACGCGCTCGTTGCTTTAACATTTGGTCAAGAATAAAGCGACTGTCACTGAACGATTCATTGCTTAAAGGTTCACATAACTGATATGGTAATAGATGAGATTATTTAGATCTTTGTCTTCACTTTTCGGTCCTACTGCATTTCTCTACCCACTTACTGCAGACAAAATTCCAAAACCGCCATGCTGTGGCGTTTGATGAATAATCATAAAAGATTTTTTTTTATAGATTCAGTTTCATTTTTCTGCTCCCGTCAAATTAGCCTGTTTGAAAAGAAGGAGGATGTTTCCTTTTCTACTTAAATGTAACTTACTCGGGGTCTCAAAATTATAAGTGCCTTAGTTAAATATTGCAAAGCATGTGAAACCAACATCTCTTCTTTCCTGTCAAGGTTAGGCAGAAAAAAAAGAAAAAGCCAGGACCAGAAACAAGTTGATAATAAGATAAAAAGAAAAGCTGAACTATGGACAAAGAAAGCCACATCATTAAGAAGTTATTAAGTACAAAGGAAAATACGAGAATAGGCAACTAATTTGAAAAGCATTGTCAGGGGCTTATGTTAACTTTGGACTTGAAGAATGAGTTAGGCTTGTGTCAGCACGGGCTCTTGCTCATACATGGAGCCCGTACACTGCGTTTATCGCCCATAAGTTATGTGGTTAATCTCTCGTCCAGAAAAAAAAATATATTTTTCCATCTCCTTTTCTAGCAGTTGTGTTTCTTTTTCTTATTTTATCCACTTATTCGTCTGAAAATTTAATTTTCACATCGATATCTAACCTTTTACTTCTCGAAAACTTTATAGAAATGTATTATTTCTCCTTCAAAATTGCTTTTCTTTAGTTTTGTATGAATGTCGACTTTCAGTTTTCCTCTTCTTTCCAAAACTAACAAAAGAAATGTCACTTTCTCCTTTATAATAATTTCTCTTATTTTCACTGTTTCAGCGCCAGCTGTGTTCGATTTTCCTCTATGGAAGCTTTCCATAAATCTTATAGAACTCTTCCCTTCATTCTTCATGGCCAAAGTCCTCCAACGTCAAGATAAGACGATCATATCTATCCATTATCTTTCACATGATCCGAATCTATTTGAACGAATATCTGCGCCCACAGGCATTCGCACACAAAGTACGGGCAAGCACGGAATAAAGGGAATAAGAGTTACTGCTAAATGGTTTTTTTTTTAGTTTCCTAATTTTATAACAGTAATTCAAATTATTTTCTTAATGCCCAGTATACATAACAGTTGCATACTTTGTAATGTTTAAGACAAATTCTTCAGTGCAATCTTTTAATGAGTAATTCCCACTTAATATGTTATAATTCCCCTATATAGTTTTCTGTAAGCATTTATATTTTGTAATACTATCTGAGTACCACATCAGCCCTGATGAATGACATTTGTCTAGTAATCAAAAGGGTGGAAAAGGTATGTATAACACCACAGCCAATGCCATTCATTCGAGAGGGCTTTCCCCTAGACGCATACCGCGTCCGGGTTGCCTGTTGTGTTGTACTTCGTAAGTATTTTTTGCACAATAAATTGTTTATATATTTAGTTTTCTAAGAAAACTACTGGCGGCTGACAATTTCTTTGGCTGAGACATTCCGGTCTTTGAAACAGGCTGCATCACAATTAGGCTTGCTGTAGTTATGGAAATTGTTGGGAAGCTTTTCGAAAGCTAGGAAGGGTTTCAGATTCTAATGAGCTTGTGGAAATAAATTTCACACACTACATGGCATGGAATTGGCTCAGACCACCTTATACATACATACATAGGCTATATACATACATACGTACATACAGAAATATATATATACATACATACATACATATATGTGTGTTTTTTCTTGTAATGATACCAAAGCATTAAATACAGTGACTACCACATTCATCTTCTAGTTCCGAATCAAAGATGAATCTTATGAGCAGAAAACTTTTACAGTATTCTTTAGCAGCACATCGAACTCCCCCCTCTCCCCCCACCCACACATACACACACACACACACACACACACACACAGACACACACGCACTGCGTACTATGCAATTAATCTTTATATTGCACTCGCTCTTTCACGTCAAGGATATGAAGTTCATCTCGTTCTTATGCCTCCTTCACTCCAAATATCCGGCGCTTTCCAGGTTGACCTTTCTTCCTTCCCAACCCTTTCGAATTATAAATTCTTTTCATCAGACTATCATCCTCCATTCTCTCCAAATAACTAAACAGCACCAAAACGTATGATGCATCTGTTCACCCATTCTAAGCTTTTTGCCGTATCTGCGTACGTAATCATTTCTCGCCTTTATTGTCTCCATTACTCCACAAATCTACCCTATACTATTGATGTCAACAGATTCAATCCTATTTCCTGATCAACAATTCATATCCACACTTTACCTCCATAATGGGGAGATGGCTTAACACTCCAAGTATACATTACAACTTTGGCCCTTACAGCCACTCATCTTCTCTTTCAGAGCTTTTGCACATACCCCATTATACCTTCCATGCTTCACCCACTCTATAACTCACCTCCTTTCTCTTACCACTGTAATTTATTTACGTTTACTCCTAAGTATCTTTATGAATCAACCAGTTCCATTCCTCTGTACATTTCCAGGGTTTCCATTTACCATTATATTCTCACTAGAATTCAGGAGTCATTCACTTCCCTTTTTTTATTCTACATTTTGCACCTACATTTGATGTTCTTTCCTTGGCCTTTGTATCACCTTATAAAGATATCAAATATCCATAAAAATGTCCCACTTTTATACCAAATGGCCAATCGATTTGTCTACATGTTCTAATGCATGGTTGACTTCTTCCGTAAAAACTTTTAATTGCTCTTGAAAATTACTCTCAACACAATGCTTTCTCAGTATCCTCCACCCTCTAACTTAATTATTTTTATATCCATTTTCATCTCATACGGCCTTCCCCTTTACTTTCAAACTTTTCAAACAGCTGTTTCATAACAAATACTTGATCCACCGACCCTCTTCCTTGTATAATATCACAATTTATCTTACTTTCTCAATCAAAATCCTGACATGAACTTTCCTTAGTATAATAGGTATTGCTGTACACTAGGGGTCTCAAATTCACCTCTTTCATCTTGACCTTCATGCAGAGGAACAGTTTTTTCCCTCATCTCTTTCCCTGAAACCTTTCCCTTACCAGAAACGCCTCACATCCAAGTCAGCCACTCAGTCACACTTTCATTATCTTATCGTGGCATCTTCCGTGCAGTCCCATTAACTTCCAAGAAATTCTCCTTCTTAAACTCATCAATTACCCTCTATATATCCTGTACAGTAATTTTCAGAAGGGTTCTCAAATTTACCTTAACTCCCACAACACTTTTTTTTTCAATTCTACATACCTAGCTCTTTTTTTTTTTACCACCCATTTCAACATCTTTAGAATATTTTCTCCATCAATGAAGGACTATATTTATTTCACACGGCATCTCTCCGTTTCCATATCATACTCTAAATCTCGCGTGGTCATAACCTGCCTTCCCATTTATACAGAATTTCAAAATTTGAAAATTCATGAGTGAAAACTTTTCATCTGCATAAGAATTTACTTGTTTTTCTGTAACACCCTCCAGTGACGTTGACTTTGTACTTTTCTTTGCTCACTCAATAAGCTAAGTTATTTCTTCAAGTTTGGCTATTTTTTTTTTTACTTTGTTGTTTGTTTCTCGTATTTTGTAGTGTTATGTCTTGTATTTCCGTAGAGCTCAAATAGCAATTTTTTTCCCCATATAATCTCAAGTACTTTCTCAGATTCTCTCCTGTATTTTCATTAGTTGCTCTTTCTCTCTTCTTTCTTTTTGAGTACTATATTATCCTCTTGTATGCCTAAAATACATCCTGATCTGTCATGCAGCTGCACCTCAAACAATATTTCATTTTCCTTAGTCAAACATCTCATTCCCTAATCCCCCACTTGCTGCTTTTATTCCACCTTCGTACTTTTCATGTCCACAAAGCCTCCCTCCTAAATGTGCGACCCTAGTCGTTAATTTTGCTCGCTCTTTTTATGCTCCTCCACGTCAGGGTCTTTAACTCTGGCTCAGTTTTCATCCAGCTTGTCCAAATACCTTGTTGTCGCCTATATGATTTTCCCCCTTTGAGAGAGAGGAGGAATGGTGGTTAAACGATTTTAAAAGTCAATATCCTTCCCATTTCCAGGAAACATTTGGGATGAGGTTGCTTGTCCCATACCCTCTTCCATCCTGACTGATTCAACAGAGTTGAATGACTACTAAGTTCCCTAATACACTAGTCAGGTCAACAGGGAGAATGAGAATTACCAGAGTAGGCCTGATGCTTTCCGCCTGGCCTGAAAAATTAATCCCTGGCCATCTCAATGCTGTTACGATTTTTTCCCCAACAATAAGGCTTTGCATTCGGATAAGAGCGTCTCTAGACAAAAGCAGAACAATAGCTACTGTCACATTGATCCTTCAGTAAATATGTAAGTTTGGCATTGATGACTTACTGTATGACGTCAGGATGATATAAATCAATCAGTATGAGTCAGTCAGTATTATGACATGTTCGTCTACATGCAAACGTAAAACTATATATATATATATATATATATATATATATATATATATATATATATATATATATATATATATATATGTATATATACATATAATTTAACGTACAAGGGTATGTACAAATTTTAAAACTGTACATACTTTTGGGGTAGGTCTTTTGATGAGGAATAGCTGTTTAAGATTATCTCGGGTAACTGAATAAACCAAAGAGAGGCAAAGGACATTCAAAAGAATCACCGAGATTCTTTAGTGTTTCTTTTAAATCTCTTCGAACACCTTGTGCAGGGTTGGGTCAAGGGTGTTCTTTCCTATTGTTGGTTGTATTAGTGCTGACTCTATAACATTTCTAGAAATATATTTAGACTTTGTTATTTTACTTTAATGGAACCAATCAATTCTATGTGATTTTCCACTTCTATTCACTGAAAGGTCATCATTCTTTTAGCCAGCTCTGACTCAGTATTTATGATGATTTATTCTGGCATTAAATTCCTAACGTGCCTACAACAAATACTATGCATATGATTTTACAATGCTGTCACTGTGTTAAGTACGGAGCCCTTTAAGCATATTTTTTACAGTGTTTATTACATTTACACTAAATAATTCCAACTATAATTTGATGGCCTCAAAGCCGACGAAATGAGGAAAACTGTGTTCTGAGGTAATTTCAGCTTCCTCATTTTTATTGTAAAATGACTTCACAGTTGAAATTGTTCACATCTGGTAACAATGTCGAATTACGACGAGAACCCACCTTTTCTGTTTCTAGCGCAAATTTTTTTTCTGTAGATACAGATTTATTTGCAAATTTATGTACTCCTTGCACTACCTTCACTAATGTGTAATTTTTTGTGCTAAAGTTTCATCATTCGGTATGGCAGAATTGCCATTATAAAAACTTCTTACCTGAAACTTAGCAAAGTTCAATAATTATTGCGATAGCACGATCTCATGGTGCCAATATTCATCATTAGCAAATGTCTACAAAGCACGCCTTGTAATTTATTTTGTTTTCCAAGCATAGTGATGCTAGCAGTTAAAACAAAGAAGTTAAAACAATGTGACTGATATATATTTTTCACTCGGATTTGGTATGTACGAACTTCAGGTCACTGTGGCCCATGACATACGAATTTGAAGAAGCGTGCAATTGCTATAGGAAATGGTTATAATAACAATAAAACGGTCGTTACCACATTAAATGCAATGCGTGAAATTTTTATTAAAAAGTGCTAATCACTTGTAGATTATATTCTAGGCAAAATCTTTATACTGAGTATTGACATGGTTTATGCGGTGTCTGTTTTTGCTGTATACGGCGTCATCACCATCGATAGCATTTGTTTTCGTTTGAAGAAGCTCTTGTATATTGTGGTTTATATTTTAATTGAATATCAGTTTGATCACTCAGAATATCTCATGGAAGTAATGAAAGGCTATTTACGTGAAACAATGTTGAAAATGCTTACATTTTTCATGAACAATGCGTCTTGAATAAGGAAAACAAACTTGCATCATTCTCGTGACGTCACTTCGATAATTGACTTCCTCGACGCAACGCAACTCGGTCTCAAACGGCATCATGGCGGACGCATCTCTCGACGAAATTATTAAGCAGAAGCGGATGCAGAGGTTTAAACTGAATAATAACACACAAGCAAACCGGTTAGTACCTTAGGTTTTGAAATGTGGTGATAATAAAACCAAGTTTTCCGTTATAAAGTAGTATTAATGTGATTAGTTGAGCTCGTTGGTTTTCCCGGCAACGTGAGCCTAAATCCGTTAGTGGTAAACCCGTGTGTTTGGTACCTCATGCCTGCATACCCGTGCATTCGCATGTTGTTTACAACCAACGAAGCCTTGGTTCTTTGTTATAAACAAATTTTCATTTTAATAAGGCAGTGTGTGAGAAAGAAGGTTGCTAAAGTCAGTCGGGTGGTGGCTTCTTTTGCAACCGCAGCGGGAACGAGACCGTGATTCGTACCCGAAGCCTTGTTTACCAAACAGCTTAGGCCTATTCATAATGGTAGCTGTTCCCTCATGCTTGGCCAAATCTGACAACGGGATGAAGTTTGGTTAAGCTAACAACTGGTTGGATCCCTTAGGGATGTTGTAAGTTAGACTAGCCTTAGATTTAGGAAATTAGATTACCCATAGTTTTAGGACACTGACGCGTAGGCCTAGGCGTAGCAACCCTCTTCTTAATGTAATCGAACCCCCACCCATTAGTCTAGCGTAGGCTTGTTGATTCTTGGGGCGAGTCTAGAATGACGGGAACAGGTTCCTCAGACGAAAACAAACCTAAGATTTCATAGTATGCCATTTCCTGGTAGATCTAAGTAGTAGCTCCGCGGCGGCGATTTCCTTCTAACTTTAACTTTTTCTGAAGTTTTTTGTTTGTTAATTATGGATTTACATAAAATGCTAATTATGGGTTTACCTTCAATTTATGTTGCACGAATGTAATTAATGTAATTAACCCCTGAAGTCCATCCAACAATGGGTTTCCATACACGGTCTTCACAAGATAGAGCATGGGTGCGTCTGTTTGGAACAGTTCATAGGTAATTCTAAGCCGGCTGTCGGCGGTGAGCTAGACTATGGCAGTTGACGTTTTCTTATGTTATTTTACTTGCTTTAAAGTCATATTGCCTATACTAAACTGTAATCGACCTTTGAAGATTACACTACCGCAGGGTAGAACTAAGCCAGCATTCGGCGAGCCCCCTCCAAAGCTACTGCGGCAAAATTGTAATGTAAACACCCAGGAGCGGTTACAGTTTCAGTATGCTGTGGGTTTTAGATCTGCCGATATCTAGCCGAGACCCACCACCAGGTGGCAGTGGGTACCGGCTAGAGAATCGGCGGACGGATACAAAAAGATGGCGGCGCAACGACGAAACCGACCTAACCGAACCTAGGACGGCGTGCCCTTACCTGGCTGGGGCCGCCCCTGAACTCCCAGCGACCTAGGTCGCCCAAATTCAACGAAACCGACCCCACCCCCTGGACCCCCAGAAGGGCGTGAAAATACTAAATATATAACTTTTGGAAATTGTACCTCAAAGTCGGAAGTAAACATTTTGGCGGGTGTTGAAAAGGCTTTATTTAAGGGATATGCACGTTTAAAATGCCAACCTACACTTGCCACAAGTCCCGCTGGTCAAGTAGGCCACTTTTCATTAGGTAAACCAGCAATTAAATCCATAAGGGTAGATTCTTAGCCCCAAATTCCCGGTGGGTCGGATCGATGGACACGGGAAGACACAGTAGCCATGTTAGGAACTCTTGAACCCGGGAGAGACTGAGGAAGGTCGCGGGGCATTTGGGTCGTTGGTCGTCAGCTGTTTGGGTGGAACTACTTACCTTGGCGGAGGGATCTCGCACCGCCCAGAATGAGTTGCCCAGCTGAAACTGTAATCTACCCAACACCCATAAAAATGCCAACCTAATGTACCATAGGGGTGTTTACTGTTTACAATTTTGCCATATTAGCTATGGAGGGGGGTGGTGGGCTTGCCGTGGGATGCCAGCTTAGACCTACCCCACGTTAGGTAATTCAAGTCGTGTAGTCTTCAAAGGTCAAATAGTTCAGTTACAGCCGACCGACAAAATATTACTATAAATTCTTGTAAAACAAGTAAAATAACGTAGAAAAACGTCAATTGCCATAGTCTAACTCACCGCGGACAGCCGGCTGAGGGCATTCCATTTGGCCATCAACAAACAAAGGAGCGCCTACAGTTTAGGTCGGCAAGGCTGTCGTCTGCCAGTTTTATAGTTGGGACCCATCACCAGGTGGCAGCAGGTTCCGTCTAGGAAACTGGCGGAAGAATACAAACAAGATGGCGGCGATTCGGAAGCCAATGTGTCCCAGCATTTTCATAAACAGGCCTAACCTTTCCCATAGCGCTAGGTCCTGACCCAACCAGAAGTAACCTAACCTAACCGAAAACAGGACGGCGTGCCCACACTGGACCCCTCCAGTAAAGCCAGCTAACACAATTCATCCAAAATGCAAGGTTGTGACCTAACCAGAACGAACTGACCTAACCTTAAACAAGACGGCGTGCCCTGGCTGTGGGGGTTTGCTGGCTCCCCCAGAAAGCCACTAAAATGCTTAACCTGAAAATGATCAGATACCCCACTAACCTTAGCAGAAGTCGGAATCATCTGAGAAATCGGACGGCGGCTTGATTCTTCTTCGCTTTTGAGCTGGGACAGCTGGTTTTGGCGTGATCTGGACGACTGGAACAGGGACGGGTGTAATTGACGAATCCGTTTGTAGGGCAACATCTCTGGATTGTCGGGTTTCAACGAAATTAGGCCGCATCTTGGTGGGTATTGAATCGACTGGATTTAAAGGATATGAACATTTAATTAATTCCAAAAAGACTTTAAAAGGGCAATCAACATTTGATAGGTAGCATTTTTAATACAATACATTGAGAAATACGAATTATACAAATTTTTTACAGTACCGCTTTTAGGCAAAACAATACTCTTCAACACCCACCAAGTAGATTCTGTCGTGTTTGTGTGTATGCTTTTGTCTGCTGGATCAACAAAGTGTAATGAGTGATTAATGTTACTGTGTGTTTTGAAATGTTGGCTTAAAGTGTGGTATGATTTCCAAGAGTCTGAAATTACAATGGAGTCAGGGTGGATGTTTTCAATTAAAATTGGGAGGAGTGTTTCTGCAGTTCTGTCAGCAACAACTTGAAAAAACGTGTCCTTTGTTTCCCGGTCAATCCCGCCAAGAACCCAACAACTGTCGACAGCGTCTACCCTTGTGAAATTTTCGCTTTCCAAATTTGGATTCGTCAATTTCCACGACGTGTCCTGGCCCGCCAATTTTCCGGTTGTCCTGCACCAAAATGTCTATACAAACTTCCCGGCGGAAATTGTACCAGTTAGGTGACCCGATTTTCAGAGTCATCTGCATATATTTCTTGGGAAGTTCGTGAATCCAGCCGTGAATGAGAATTAAAATGGTCCTAAATGAAAGGTGCAAACCAGAGAAGAACGAGCCCTCTGAATGGATCTGTGTTTCCTGCAGTGGCGTGCGTTACAACACCACTGGAAACTGTCGCCACGTTTGATCAGTCCAATGGTTCCTTCTTTGCAGTGGCCACAAACACCACTAAAATCAGATATCAGGCCACTTTTCATTAGAAATACCAGTAAAGAGCATTCGTCGTTGCACAGCACTGCTAGATCTAGGATAGTCACCGGGTTTGTGGCAGCAAATTGCACGTGGGAGGGATGCGCTGACTGGACGGACGACATCTTAGCAATTAGAAAACTGGCAAGATACTGGGGCACGCGGGTCGTGGAACTACTTACCTTGGCGGAGTTATTGTAGCCCAGGCAGATTGTGTTATGCGGCCCGGCAACCGAAACTGTAAACTACCCCAAACAAATGCACTGCCATATCAGAAACCCTATAAGTGTAGAAAAAACCAGTTTCTAAGGTAAAAACAGGCATGGAGCTAATACTTAGAAACACCTTACGATGGTTTTGGTTCTCTTGACCCTCACCGTCCGGGCTAAATTTAAGGATGGCCAAATTAAAAAAAAATACATCGATGCAAAGAGGAAGATATGCATATGCACATGGTATAAAAAAAAAAAAATTGATATAGGGTAAACACTGCGTAATTACACATTTCAGTTCAACCACATGATGGAAGGGAATTCCATGTCTCATATTTTCACTAGTATAGGCAACAAAATGTTGTTTTATTATACGCAATTAGTGTTCAGTACACAGTTAATTGAGCTCTGGGAAGGAATTGTCTAATTGCCATTCATTTTGCATCAGTTTTTGGGGGGACACCATATTGGATTCAAAATTGCCTTCAACACTTATTTTACAAAGACTTCTCATGCTTATTTTAGTTTGTATGGCAGTTTCCTATAGCTCATTTTGTTAACGAAGCTTCAATCTTTTGAAAGTTTTTTTTTTTTTTTTTTTTCTTCTCTTCTCTTTTTTTTCTCTCTCTCTCTCTCTCTCCTCTCTAAATATTCTCTCAAAAGTGAAAATAAATATTGAGTGAAAAGTGAAAATTCAGCCACCCATGAGTCTCATGCCCAGTCATCTACCCTACCTTCCTCAGAAGGTTGAAAGTAAATAATATCTTTACCAAGATAGTCGTAAAAAATATGCTAAGGTAAAACTTTACAACAGTTGCATAGCATATGTCTTGGTAAATAGCCTGTTACATGCAAAAAATTATAATAGGTAACTTACCCTAAAATGCACCTGACAAGACAAACTTGCCCGACCAAAATACAATTTCATAATCACACAATTTTGTTACTAAATCAGATTTTCTTATGTCCCCAGTACAGTAGTAGCTACTGGTGACATGCAAGGTCGCTCTCCACTAGTTCTTCCAGTTGCCGCAGTATGGCGTTATGGTTGGGGGCATTTCGAACGTTAGGTCAAAGGCTTTTACGCATCCACCAACCAGGTTGGGTTACTGCACATGTGCAATTTTTTTTTATTAGCCAATTATATTCTCTGTTATAAATTTGATCCAGCCCAACCAATCATAGGCCTAGGGTTATGCTCGCTTCAGCATGGTTTGTCAGCCTTGCTCTTAATTCGTCCATTTGATTGTCACGTGAACGTCTGCAACCGTTGTGGATCTTTGCATCAGCTGTGAATTAAGTATTGTTGATATTTCCGTTATATCTATGGGTCGGGAGTTAACTCTCCTTTTTTGCACAGCACAAAGTCTTAAATTTAATGTATAAATGACCTAGTTGCCTTACTATTGTCAAATTATCCAAAAATATCATTCTGATGGGATAAAGTACTGTAATCAAGAATTCGGCTGGTCAACAAGCACATCGTCGCCTTAATTTATCAGGGCTGATAGGAACTTGGTTCGAGAACATGCACCTTTGCAATTGAGCCAGCTAGCTTTTTTTTTTTTCATAAATGATTGGGTACAACTTTTGCCAGGAAGTTGTACTACATCACATGGAAAGTACCATCACTCGAATTGGTGGTCCCGGCAAAATTTTTTCCAAGTTCAGCAAAAGAAAATACAATAAAGGAAGGTATACTGAAGGAGTGTGGGTGTTTGGGGGTTCCAACTTGAATCCCAAAAAATATTTATGGTCCTGGTACCCGACCATACAATGGAAACATAAGTGGTCGAAATATGGAAGTGGATATTGCCGGGCACGAAGGTAATAAGTGATTGTTGGGCTGCATACTCCCAATTACAACTAGAAGGGTACACACAAGTAACCTTGAACCACCCAGAAACTGGGGCATCAACCCAGAATGTTGAATGTTACTGGAAGGACGCTAGGGCTGATGTACCAAATTACGGTAGAAGGGAAGATGCATTCAACAAAAATGTAGCATATCGCCTCCTCTGCCAAAAATACCCAGCATATGAAGCCCGGTTTAATGCATTCGTGCTGTTGCCACCCTCTACCCACTTCTGGTTTCCCCCTTGGAAAACGAATGTGACCCCTCCCAGTAATAAGGCAAGTTCATTGATGTATGTGTAGGTAAAGGTGAATATTCTTTATGTAAGGGTAAGAGCAAATAGGTAGCACATATTAGGTAAGTGTCCTTGTTGGCAAGCAGAGGACAGGGGTGCTCACCATGTCTGAACACCCACTTAGGCTATCTTATGGAAAATTCTTAGAGTGCATGTTCCTGACCCAGCATCAACTGACAAATATGCTTATGTTGATGATTCACAAGCTTGCATATGGCCTGTCGTATGTATGTAGCCTATATAAATGGGTGACAGTCTGTTTTAGTGTGTAGCCTAGCCTTGTCTTCAACTGATTAACCTATACCTTACATAAAAATATATTAACGTGTTCCTGTCTTAACTTTTCCTTATTTTGGATAGTGTAGATTCAGTTCTCTTAAGTTACAAACAGTAAATAACCATAGCTTAAACCTTGTACAAAAGTTGATGGGTATAAGTTTGTTTGAACACATGGCTACTTGTGGCCTGCTTCAGCAGGGATACAGCATAACCTAACCTTCCTTAACCCAGTTAAAACTAGGTTGTGCCGCAGTAGGTTAGGGGAATGTTATATGATGCATCCCTGCTGAAATATTTCTTTGTTTGCTCTTGAGGAGGCCACATTTAGTTGCAGCCAAGGCTAAGCCACATGCTGCAAGAACGGAAACTCAACACCCATTGCGTGCTGACATAGCCTGAGCTGTGGTCAGGTTTGTTGAACATACAGACAAGGTTTGGAAAACTACTAGGCTAGGTAGGTATCAGTTTACAACATTGGGTTATGATATGTGAGGCAGTAAAATGTAGTTGTTTTGCATATTATGTTTAAGAATACATCAAGAGTTAGTTGTTTTAGGAATTTTGTGTGTATTTTTACTTTGAAGCAGAATTTTGACTACACATTTTAGATGAAGCAGAATTTTGACTACACATTTTAGACCTAACATGACCATAGAAATATGAATATGCCTAGACTTTCTCAAAAGAGTGCTTAATTTGTGTCCCAATCTATGTAGCCTACTTGATGGTGCATATTTATATAGGTTGTTGGATCTAATTTTCTGTTCAAATGTGGCCTGGCATCGGCTACACCTTAGATTGCTTAAAATAATATTAAGGGTTGCTTCAGCAGGGATGGATCCTAATCAGACCTTGACTTGTAACCTAGGGCACCATGCTATGATCAGGCTAGCTCAGTGTGGACCCAGCGAGCAGCACCTCTCCAATAGTACAGTACTTAGTACTTATGATTGCTATATAATAACACCTCAATTGACAGACTGAATTCTAAGCCTGCAGACACTGCTGTACCAGCAGTTGCCTGTAAATTTTGTGCAAGTAAGCAGTGTCTGAAAGGTGTTCAGTGTAAGGTTTGGGTGTTTCTGCAATTGAAATATTTTCCCCTGGTCAACTCCAACTGAAGTTGGCTAAGAAGATGACAGAACCCAATTATTTTAACCTTAGCTAATTTGGAAAAGGTAAGCAGTTCATACAGTTGAACTTCTTAAAACCAGCGTTCTGTGGTCCCGTGGTTCGGCTTTATATTTTGAATCAGCCACCATTAGTTCGTTGCTCGGCGATAAGGGCGGCGCCACGTATTGTTAACTTCCTGGCAGCAAAAATTTGCCATGTCTGTTTTGTTCTGATGAAAATAATAGTAATGAAAGCAAGTGAAGTCCAATGTTTTTGATATTAACTTGAAATGAATATATTTTTTTAAGAAGGCTCTGCCAAGTCAAAACTTTTAATCCAAACAATGAGATATTTGACAACACCCGAATTCCGTACTCTTGGAGTGCTTGAAAGACTTACAGGTGGTAGGTTTTATATAGTTGTATATTTACCCATTTGATATGCCACCCATAAGATCAGATGATACTAGAGGTAAGAAGCACAAGCTTTCTCCCGTTAGCGAATGTTTGGTGTTCATTTTCCTCAATAGATGACGGTGTGCATTGTTTACGTTTTGACGGCGACTTTCAAATGCACCGAGTGATCGCTGAAATTCTTTATTTTTGTCATTTCATTACCCTCTACAGTCAAAATAAATGATGAAGAAACTAATAGCGATAATTATGAGGATAGTAAAATTAGGAGATGAAAATCAACGATAATCTGCAGAGTCTGAGAAAAGTTAAGTACTGTAGTTTAATTAGAGTTATGCTAACTCGGGAATGTAGGCTAAATGTTTTAAATAAAGTACAGTACACTTTTAAAGAAAATTATACAGTATGAAGTTATACTGTAAAATGGTAGTGAAAATAAAAGAAATCAAATGGTAAAAAGCTATGTCAGAACTTAGCCAAGTAGTAGGCTAAGTCTGTACCTAGGCTATTTGTATGTGGAATTAGCTTGCAAGAGTGTGTTTACATAGGGGCTTCATTTTTTAGGGATTTTCTGTGGTTTGGCAGTTGCCTGGTTCCAAGGTTTCTGGATTTAAGAGGTTGGACTGTATTTTGTTTTTGATTGACCAGCATAGCATTGAGTCAGATTTTGACATAACCCGTGTCCAAGCTCCCTGTTAGTTTGGGAATGTGAAGGGGGCCAGGTCAGCGCATGGTGCCCTATGCTAAGGGAAGGTTTGGTTAGGTTGTATCCCTGCTGAAGTGTGTGCGCGTGTGATATGATTTGAAGTATGTAAGGTGTAGCCAACGCCAGTTCATGTGGTTAAACAAGCTTAGTCCTTGTGACCTTCATATGTACAATCTCGTAAAGTATGTAGAATGTTGGGCAGTACAGTCCGACCTCTGTAAATTAGCTCCCTTGGAACCAGGTCATAGCTGGACCACAGAAAATCCTGGATGACAGAAATTGCTCATAAAAAACCTGTAAGTAAACAGTCGTGTAAGCTCATTCCTCATATACATTGCTGTGTCATTAAAAGTAGAACAAAGCTCATGAATAATGACTCATTCATTAGGTTTAGTTCCTAATGAAAACTCTGGCCTGCTCCATAAGTATCCTCCCGGAAATGCTAACATCTATGGTTCATCGGAGCTTAAATTTCTTGAAAAGTGCGCTGAGAAGATCTGATCTGGCACCTGTCATTGTTTTCAAACATTTCTGGGTTTCATTTTCAGCAAAAAACAAAAGCTGCTGCTTTTGTATTTTAAACCGGCACATGTGAGAAAGAGAGACAGAGAAACTCTCAACCCTGCAAAGGTTGTTACACCGAAAGATATCTATTTCCTGAATTCAGATAACAGTTGTATTAAGAGTGATCATTTTAATGAAACTTGTTTTGCATACTGTATGCATTATTGTCGTATTACAGTGCTCCCCCAATTTTTCGCTGGGATAGGTTCCAGAACCCACCTTAAAAATACAAAATCCAATCCCCTCTAAAAATGCTTATTAGTGCTTATAACTGCCAAATACCCTGTACCCCTTAAACTAAAATGCTTATAACTAAAAGTGCACTGCCTAATTTAGTAGTTCAAACAAAAATATATTTTAAATTATCATACTAAAACAACTTAATATCAATTCAAACAAAAATACATCCCAAACCACTCTATTTCATCATAGAATAGTACCCTTTTACAACTGTTACTCTTATGTATATACAGTTAACCCTGTATTCGCGGATTTCTCTGTGGAAAGTATCTACTCATTATTCGCGGAAAATTCGCCCATTCGCGTTATTTTTCACAGAAATATTCAGTAATTACTGTATTTTCGTATTTTCATGACTAAATGCATTTTTTGTTATAAAACTATTAAAATACTCAGGTATAAGCATTTTTTTTTTATATATACTATCAAAATAGGCAGTTCTAAGTGTCTTTTTAGAGGGGTTTTAAGTATTCGCGGATTTTTGCTATTCAGGTGGACGGGGTGTTGCGGTACGCATCCCCTGCAAAAACGGGGTTTACTGTACACCCCATAAAATGCTTATAATAATGATTTACTCATTTTAAAATATTATTAATGTAAACAGCAAAATATGTATAAAATGTTTAATACAATTGTATTAAATAAATCTTTAATACAAATTAAATAAATCTGTCTTACATAATGTTTGACAACTAATCAAGTTACCCCTGTATACATAAGCATAGCCGTTTTCTCTCGTAGTATTAAGTCCTGTTTTCTTTTGTAGAGCAACACTACATTCACTAATTACTGTATTTCTTCATGTTGTGTTTGTGGCTAAATGTGACAAATTCAACAAAAATTTATATTTTTCCTAACATACAAATCCACGTGACAGTAGTATCCTTAGCCGCATGTGCAGAAGGCCACGGTAGACTCACTTTTAGATTTTTATGATAAAAATACTTTACAGTGTACTTACACTGTAGTAATATTATCTACAAAATCTGTTAATTAGTGAAAGTTCCCCTATGAATAATGTGTTCCAGAAAATGGAGCGTGAAAAAGCAGGGAGCACTGTATCGTATTATAATTTATGAACATAATGTTCAGGCACCATTTGCATTCTGGTAATGTTTACATTCTTGAAATCATCAGCCGATTGCATTTTACCGACATCACAGCCATTACTGTAGTTTAAAAATGCAACTTACTTTATTTATAAATTCAAATTCAAAAAGTTTATTGACAAACATCAAATGGAGTGTAGCAGCATGCTGCTATACCCACCAACGAAATTCAAAATGGATTCCATGCAAAAAAAAAAAAGTAGCAAAAGCAAATACCAGTATACAATAAGCAAATGTCATACAAGAAATTATAATAAGCAAAAGTCATAAAAAAAAGAAAAAGAAATACAATAAGCAAGTGTCATACATAAAATTACAATAAGCAAATGTCATACGAAAAGATACAATAAGTAAATGTCATACAAAACAAAAGTTATAAAATTAAACGTTATAATAAAGAAAATTTATTTTAAAAAGTTAAGCAAAATTTTATACTGAAACAAAGGCAAATGACTCACAATTACGTATTCCAAAATAAATGAGGAGATTTCTTAATAATTCTGAAACAAATTATTGACACATCAATTGGGATGTATTAACCTGCTAATGCATCCCTAACAAAAGTATTATTACTATGCTCTTCTTATCTATTCCAATAAAACCTTGGAAACTTGTTAACAATTCTTTTTGCGAGATTATTATTCAAAATAAAACAAACTTGCTCAGTAACATTATTAATAGAAACATTTCTAAACTCCTTAAATTTATCACATTCCAACATATAATGATGCAAAGTATGTGAGTATGTTTCACCACACAATCAAAAGGGTATACCATCACCATCAATATATTGCCAACAATAATTATACCCCAACCTCATCCTCATTACAAAAGTATCAATTTTCGAAAGGATCTTGCCGTATGTAACATTAGTATTTTCATTAACAAACAAATAATGCCTCATACTGACGCTGCCTTCTTCCAAAATCTTTATAGCCTTCTCTGTTCCCCAAACCTCTCGTTTTATCCTCATTCCTCTTTTTATTCTGTTAAAGCTCATAGAGTTTTCTATGTCAATGTGAGGCTTTTGTATGCCCTCCTTGGCCAGATTGTCAGCAACTTCATTTAATGGAATACCAATATGTGATGGAACCCAAATGAACTTGATAATTATCCCTTTCTCCTGTAACCGACAAACCAACCCTTTACAGAGAGTAACCACCTCACAACTAGTAGGTGTTTTACTATTTAAGGCTAGCAAAGCACTCTGGGAATCAACAAATACAAACATATCCTTCATTTTATCAACAACCAATTTGAGTCCCTCATGTATAGCATGTAACTCTGCTACCGTAGATGATGTTTCATCTTCAATCCTCTTAGACATCATTTCATCCACACTAACATCATTTTCATAATATTCACGAACAACCACACCACAGCCAGCTTTGTTACCATTTACAGAGCCATCACAGTATATATGAATGGTATTACACTTAGGTAACGTATTCAGTTTACTAAGAAACTACTGTCTTAACGCATATATATTACACTCACTCTTTTTATAGTCCAACTTACTTATAGATATGTTTAACCTACAACACAACCATGGCTTTGGGCATATTACTCTTTCCAATTGAACACAGTATTTAACAACGTCATATTTTAACACTATTCTATATAGTTTTCTCAAACAACTATTAGGTTTATTCAAGATTCTACAGTTACCTGACATCATATCAATAGCCTTTTTTAAAATCTCCTCCCCCCTCCTTATGCTGCGGACAACTGCTGCACAGACTATTTCTTGAACTCTTTCAGAGATACTTGGAAGATTCAACTCCATTCTCATGATCTCTATGCGCGTACTCATGGTACAACCTAGTATTATGCGCATTGCTTGATTTTGTATTATTTCTAACTTCTTTAATTCTCTCTCCGAATAACACATTACCACTGGGGCTGCATAATCAATAACTGAACGAACTGTGCTTATGTACATCATTCGCAATACAGGTATACCGGCACCATTACCTCGGTTTGCCAATACCTGCAAAGGTCTTAACCTTGCCAGGCAAATATTTCTAACATAATTGACCTCATCCATACTTTTGTGAAAACCAACATACATACCAAGATATTTATAAGTTCCTACCATTTCCAGCTGCCTCCCATATAAAGATATCTCATTTTCAATTGGAGAACGTGATTGAATTTTACTTTTATTCTCATTAATAACTAATCCCATGTGTAAGCATAAATTATGTAGATCAGCTAAAGCCTCTTTCAAAACAAACTCATTTGTGCACTGAATCATAATGTCATCAGCATATATTACAACTTCTGTACCACTAGGAAAGGAATGCCTTGCAATGCGATCCATTAACACATTAAACAGAGTTGGACTTAAAACTCCCCCCTGTGGCGTACCCAATTCCATATCCATTGCTTCAGACTCATGCCCTTGAAACCAGACCTTAGCCCTCCTTTCACTTAGGTAACTTTCAATCCACCTTAACAATGATCCCTTAATGCCTTTATTCACAAGCTCTTCAAGTATGACATCTTTATTTGCCCTGTCAAATGCTCCTTTGAGATCAATAAATGCCCTGCATTTTACATTGCTATTACACAGCACTCTTAGAACACAATCTGTTGTACTCTTGCCCTTGATAAAACCATACAGATTTTGAGAGAATTGATCACCAATAATAAAAAGTAATCTATTAAGAATCATCCTTTCCATTAATTTGCATATGCAGGATGTTAGTGATATGGGTCGATATTCCTCATTACTCTTAGGTACAGGTACAATCAATGCCAGTTTCCATTTAATGGGTAATTTGCCATTTTCAAAACAAAGGTTGATCAAATCAAGTAGTGGGCTATCTTCCATCATTATAAGACAGTTAATTATTTCATATGTTATCCCATCTTCCCCAGGGGCAGTCGACCCACCTTTTTTAACTCCAAACAACAATTCATCTTTTGTAAAGGGCAAACTAGTCTCATCCACCATATCTATTTGCATTCTTACTAACTGTCGTCTCATTGAACGATGCAGTCACACGTAAACTAGCCTGAACATTGTTTGGTAAATTACTAAAACTAGAGACAGATGCCCATTTTTTCATGAGTTCATTTGCCATTCCTTTTAGGTCATGATGCGCATCATTTTTCCTTCCGATCCCTCTTACTTTATTTACAGCGTTCCATACCCCACTTAGAGACTTCATAAAAGATACCTCCTCTAAAAAGCGGTCCCAGTATTTTCCTCTGACTTTTTTTCGTATTTCAGAAGTACCTTCTGCTATTTGTATCATTGCCTCTCTACTACTTGCATCATTAGGATTCATATTCCACTTCCTTTGTGCTTTTCTTAAAAGATTGTTCCAACCCTTTATTATTTTGTCATCAGTATACTTTACTTTTTTGGAATTCATGAGAGGACAGTTCTCCTTGTTCACCTTTAAATGCAATATGGAATCTATTACTTTAAGCAAATCATCCAGAAACACATTCTCGTCATTTCCATGTCCATTTACATATTTGTAGTCCTTATACCACTCAGCAACCTTAGCCATAAATGTAACCTTCTCATCATTCTTGATAGTTAATCTTTTCCGTTTTTGACTGTAAGTTGTCCTTTGTATACCCAGACTCACCTCAATAGCAAAATGATCACTTACTAAGTTACCAACAACTGAAGCAGAAGCTTCATACTCAGTCATATTAAATAGCAAAGCATAGTCAATTCTCCCACCTCTCACATGAGTGGGGTCTCTATTCCCCAAAACGCAAATATGATCAAAAGAATCAACAATACTGTTCATGACAAACCCATTTTTATTTGAACCCCCATTATGTTCGAAATTTTTATGCCGGGCATTGAGATCGCCCAGTAGTAAACACTTTTCTTCAAAAATACATACAGGCAAACTTTCAATATTCAACATGTCACTATGAACATACACATTAATAACATATATATAACAATCGTTAACATACAATTTCAAGGACACAAACTCTGTACCATTAATCATAACAGACTCGCATAAAATAGCGGGAATGCTATTCTTGATGAAAGTAGTTAACCCTCTGGTGTTATCCTCATTTATAAATGCAGTAAGCGAAATGAAGTAAAGGTATGATTTCACCAGTATCGGATGTTGCTTTTGCCTGTTCCAAAACGTTTTGTGGCCTTTGCACATACAGTATTCGTTTCTTCAGCCACAGCTACAACCATAAATTTAGTGGCAAACTTTCATAACACTTAACTCTCAATTGTATGAAAGCTAATCAAATTTTTATTTTCATTTATGGAAGTCACCATTGAAAAGTTACCAAAATTTTAACAAGTTGATAACTGTAATGCAACCATGTGTAAGTTATGGTAACTGACATCAGCAAACGGTAGTTTCTCAATTCAGTTGTTTGTCAGTACTTGCTGTTGTTTATGCCAGTCTTACACGCACCAGTAACTGTTTGTTAATTATGTTACAGTAATGAATTCTAAGACAAGTCACAAGGTTGGTAAGCCTGATTTATTGTATGAAGAATCACATTTAACCTAATGAATTTTGCGGGGATAGGTCCAGAACCCACCGCAGACACACAAAATCCCCTCGTAAAAACTACAACTGCTTGTAACTGCCTGTTATAACAGTTCATTGCCTACTTTACTAGTTTGAACAAAAGTATACCTTAAATTATAATAGTAATTTTAATATTTCAAGCAAAAATACACCCCAAACCATCATCCCAAAACACCCAAAGTCATCTTACGTTACCCTCCAACAACTGTTGCTCTTAAGATATACACCCCCTGAAATGCTTATAACTGTCTATTTTAACAGTTCAAACAAAGATAATACCTCATACTATCATCCCATGTGCTATTGCTGTGGTTTATCCATCAGGTAATGGTCATGATAATTTCCTACATAGAGCTTTGGCAAGCATTTCATAAGTGACAAAGTAATATAAAATCAAGAGGCCTTGGAAATGTGCTCATACTTCACCCACGAGACACTCCATGTCTGAACAAAGGAAACTTGTTAAAAGTAATGTGGGCATACCATGTTATTTGGGATTAAGCTGGGAGAGAGAAAGGGTGGGGGGATGTACTAAGGAACCCATACTACTACCTCCCAAAAAGGGTAGTGGGCTTTCCCCCAAATCCTTGTTAGTAAAGGGAAGGGGATGCTGAGGTTGGCATTCCCCCTCTCCAGATGCTGTGATGCCATTGGTCAATATGGCATTGATAGGGTGGGGCCCTTGGTAGTTGGTCATTTTGGATGGCTCTTGAATACCTTTGAAGGGCTGACCCCCACTACCATTGCACATTACGTTACTGTTCCCATCTTACCCGCTGTAGGGGGTCAGTGCTGCCAGTGCGCCTCATGCGGTGCACTGTAGGTGTTACTTGAGATTCTTTGCAGTGTCCCTTCAGCACTTAGTTGCAACCCCTTTCATTCCTTGTACTTTACCTCTATTCATAGCATTCCATCTTACTTTCCATCTTCTCTTAACATTTTTACTCTCGATTTCCCTTTCAGCACTGAATGACCTTGGGTCCCAGCGCTTGGCCTTTGGCCTAAATTTTATGTTCCGTTCTGTTCCCATCTTACCCTGTGGGATCTCTTTAAGTTTAGAGCCTGTCAGCAGAGGCAAAGGAAATGTTGAAGAACATTGCTTGAATTTGTAAACTGGGTTTTTACAATGTCCTCTTCATGGTGGAGAAAGTCTCTGGAGACATGTCAGTGATATCTCTCCTTTAAACAAGTTTGTCCTTCAGGTTTGGTTTAAGATGGAAACAGTATCTTCATGTTGGATTCTCTCAGTGAAGGTGACTTCTTGCTTACTGTGGATCTAAAGGATGTGCTCTTTCAGATGTACAATTCAGAGTGCTGTGCTTCAGATTGGCAGCCCCAAAGGTGTTCAAATGAGTGTTCACTTTGCTGACTTGAGTCCAGTCACGGTATTTGCTTGCTGCATTACCTGGACAATTGGCTAATTCTGGTGTCCTCATAGGTGTATTTGCTCAGAATAAAGACTGCTGCCACTCATTTGCCACAGCATGGGAATTGAGATAGAGAGAATTTAGTTTCATACCCAAGTAGCCTGCAAATTATAGCTTATAGACAGGCCAGCATCATTTTGTCTTTGGATTTTTGGTTCATCAAGCTCTGAGAAGTTTCAAAGTAGTTCCTGGAGTAGCTCATCTTGCATGTATGGTTCTGCTAACATTCATTTCTATGGCAACTGGAGTGACATTGGTCGGCCTCACGCAAGCTACCCTCCCAGCTCGTGCCCATGAGCGGAGACCAGGAAAGACCTTCTTTAGTGGCTGAAAAACTAGTATCCTCCTTGAATTGGGAGCCTCTGGGGATGTTCAGTGATGGCAGGTAAGGATGATGCTCACCTACCACCAGTCAAACTACCTAGTTATCAGGCTCAACAGCATCCAGCTTTACTTGGGAGCAGTAGCTTTGGTTTGGATATCTAGGGAAAAATAAAGTTACTTCAAAAATTGGTTTTTATTTTTTATTGTTTTTTACTATGTTGTTGTTTGCATGTAGTGGTAGATACATTGCAGTTCCTCTTGTATTAAATAGCTTTCTATTTTTCAGTGTAAATCAGAAGCAAGGAATGATAAAGAAAAAGGGTGGCAAATTGTTCAAAGATGTACAGAAGGACTTGGGAATAAAGACAAAGGTCAGTAGTAAGGTTTTCAAGTATTTGTATACTTTTGAGTTCTTTGTAATTTCTGGTGGAGTGAAGTTACTAAGTTTATCATCTTTTTAAACTTGAGCAGTAATGACATATACAATTAACTAATTGATAGTGCTCTTCCATTATATGGAATACAATGTTACAAGATTTGGTTATTTTTTCTGTTGCAAATTTAATGTGACTTTTTTTTCCAATTAGGAACCTTAATATCCCAGACATAGTTACTTTGATGCTATATACCATATGTACATGAAATTTTTGCAAATCAGCATTGTCGTAATTGAAAGATAGTTCAGCATACAATGTAATTTTGTTTTAGAAAAATCTGTCTATAAATACGGACGCAAGGAATAGGATCATCCAAAAGCAAAGAATAAAGTTTAGGGATGCCAGAGACCGATTGGCGCAAATAGCCAAGCAGGGAGATGCCAGAGATAAGCTCAACCAAATTCGCAAAGGCAAGCCTGGCGACAAGGTAAGATTGCCTAATGCTGGTTTTATGTGTGGGTAATTATGGGATGGTTGTCAGGAAAATGAGTGCAAGATGTGTGTGTTTTAGTTTAGTATGTTTGAGGAAGTGCATGTAGTTGTTTTTAGTTCACCACCAATTGGGAGACATTAACGTAGGGGGTGGAGAGAGTGTCATGGATGGAATTGAATAGTGATGGGGTTGGGTTACAAATGGGTCGAATTTTTGTTTTTCTATTGGCAAGGGGTTGATGAAATGTGGTGAACATTATATATATTTGAAAGTATAGTTTTGCTTTTTAAAAATATAGTGCAATCAAGCACAGTCTTATTTAAAGGGGGGGGAAGAATTCTGCCACACTTTTAGTGCAGTCTTGCATTTAGTGTGCAAATCTTGCAAATTGAATGAAAACTATACCATTGGGCCATAAATAGTCCTGTTTTGTGTAATAAGAGGGAATGGTGTCTCCTTGGTGTTGGATGCATTTACTTGTAAAGATTTTGAATTTCACTTAGACATTGATGGCCACAAAATCATCGCAGTGGAAAAGGCAAATGGTTTTATGCATACCATGTGCTTGATTAATGTGGAATTTTTTGCCGTTATATCTAGAATTGTCAGTGGAAGGTTTGTTGTCAGCGTTTGAGATGAATAGTTCATTAACCCACTTCATGCCATGATTAATCTTGGTTTGCAGCGGTGCGTAGCCAGCACTTCATTATTTACAGTAAATAATGTACTGTTAAGATTGATGAATGTTTATATCTAACTGTGTGTGTGCAGTTGTATTTTTTCTTTGCTTCAACTATACAAGATTTTTTTCAATAAACTACATCCTGAATAGTATGTAGTTGGATTTTAAAGTTTGCATTAGGTGCTTATTGTCATTATTTCAAATGTTTAAGCTGCATGTTTGGCCAGGGTCCTCTGAACTTTCCAGCTGGCCTTTGATGTCCATTTGAGCAGTAATAAATATGCAGTTGCTGTACCATACATCCCTTGTCATTCTGTTCCTCTTTCTGAACAGACCCATTGAAAAACTACCTGTTTAGAATAACCAAAATGCCTGTTTGATGGGCTGACCTGAACTGCAGGTGGGATTTAACTGCGTAGTATGTGGTTTTTCATTGACTTCCAGTGGTGTTTTTGTATGGTTCACATAATTGACTAGAAACTTTTTGGAGCATTTGTTTAGTTTAGGAACAGAAGCTCCTTGGGTGCATTTCAAATGATGAAAGACTACGATGCTTCACTCTCAAGAAATCAAGACTACTCCATGGTCAAGAATATCTTTCCATTGTGTGATAGAGTCAACACAATGTTCATGTTTCATCACAAGAAAACTTGTGACTTTCTTTTCCGTTCCTTTGAACAGATCCATTGTAAAGCTACCTACAGTATGTGTAGAATAACCAAGCCATGTAATGGGCTGAACTACTTGAAGTGAAGTACTGTGAGAGTTTTCATTAACTTAGTACTGGTAGTTTTTGTACATTTCTCATGATTGACTGAAAAGTTTTTGAAGCTTTGATAATTGTATTCTTAACATAAGTAATGGGGAACAGAAGCTCCCAGGGTACCTTTTGAATTGATAATAGACTACTACTTTGTCATATGTCTCATCTTTCCATTTTTTGGCCAAGAGTCGGCACAATGTTCATATTCCTGAAGAAAATTGATATAATGTGCCATTCTGTTCAGCTTTGAACAGAGCCACTGACAAAAAGGTACCTATGTGTAAAATCACAAAAACATCTGTGTAATGTGCTTATCTAAGCTGAAGTCTGGAACATGAAAACTCCTCAGTACAGTGTGTGATTTTTCAGTAATTTAGTACTAGCATTTTTGCACATATATCACAGTTAACCATAAACTTTCTGGACCATTGATAAGGTTGTCCTATAGATAGGGAACAGAAGCTCCCAGGTACCTTTTGATTTAGTAATAGATTACTCTGTTGTCAAGCAAATCTTTCCATTATGTGATTAAGAGCCATTACAATGTTCATCTGGTCACCAAGAAAGTTGTAAAGCAATTCAGGCTGTCTAGTATTACATATTGCCCATGTTGCTTGAAGGTTGAGTATAGTATTATACACCAGTAAATAGAAACTGGGCTTCCAAGTGAAATTGTTGTATGAAGAAGCATTATCATGCACAAAAAGAATTTTTTACAGATTTTCCATACATTTATAAATATAAAAAAAATTAGAGCTTCAGTAAGAGTCAGCAACTTTTACACCTCTAGATTAAACATGGATTAGGAAGATAATTCTAAGGTAATGCTCATTTGATGCAAATGAATTCTATTGAGTATGCCTTATGAAATCAATCTTCTTAAGTAATGTAACTAATTTTATGGCTCTTTGTATTCTAAGATCCTTAATGTTGAACACGAAGTCAGATTTTGTCAGCTCTGTTTTTGTGCTGGCCTGAAGAATTATTCGGAAATGACAGCTGGAATGGATATTTTTGAAGGATTTCTCTAGTTATGCAAAATGCATTTGGAGCAGAGAAGTGTCTTGGTAACGTTGCCAGTTTTAAACAATCTTATTAATGGTAAAGCAGAGCTACATTTAAACCTGAAGTTTGTTTTAGATGTACTGGCAAACATGAAAACAAACGTGGTATGCACAAAGGAAAATCTCGGCACTGATAAGAGTGCAAAATAGTGGTGTCTGAACACAGTCCAGTTGAGAACAAAATGGACTCAGGCCTTCTCACGTCACAAGCTACGTGGACCTACCTGATAGGATTCTGCTATGATCAACTCAATTTGTGGTGTCTTGACCAGTTGGTTAATGGTACAGATGTTTTCATGGCATTTTCATTTTCTCTGTATGCATAAGTGTGAAATTATTACAAATATGCATAAGTGTGAAATTATTACAGATTTGTGCAGAATAATTCTATGTAGCAAGGGATTTCAAGAGATTTTAAAGTGAACTTGCTCACTAGGACACACGGTTGTGCAATTTTACAATTGAAAGGAAATGCTTTTATAGCGCAGCGTTGTCTTGGGTTAAATTGTGATTCTGCTTTATCTGTTTTCATGTTTTTTTGGAAAAACAGGCAGTTATACGGCTAATTGAGGCATGAATTGTTGGTTGTATGTGCACCATTTTAGTGGTGTTTTTAAATATTAAAATTGGCTAAATCTGCAGGTGATGTATCGTAAATAGAAAGCCTCCAGTTGTATTATTCCACAATGTCTTTTGTAAGTGCATAGAAGGCCATTGGAGACCAATTCTCTTTTACATTAGCAGAACTTTTTAAAGGATCCCTTGTATTATACATCTCAGCTGAATAATCTATATTAAATGTAAGTTCTGCCACAGCTAATTAGCTCGGACGCCTAATTAACACAACCTACTGTACATTCTTTTGTATTTAGGTAATTCCTCAACAGAAGAAGACAGTCGTGAAGAAGAAAATTCTTAATGTACCCAGACAAACATGTAAGTTCAAAAAAGGTCATTAGTTTTATTTTGAGTGCATGTAAGTGGAAGATCCAGTAACTGAAGTACTGTATGCTAGTTACCATTGACTTGGATAGCTCAGCTTCCAGGTACAGTTGCAAATGGTGGCAAACATTTTCACTCCTGCTTTAAAGATTATTTAAAAAAAAAAAAAAAAACTTTTAGTGATGATCCCACCAGCGATTGAGGGTCAACATTTCCCCATAATTATGTTTATTATATTTTAAGTGTACTTTTGAATTGGGTAATTCTCTCTCTCTCTCTCTCTCTCTCTCTCTCTCTCTCTCTCTCTCTCTCTCTCTCTCTCTCTCTCTCTCTCTCTCTCTCTCTCTCTCTCTCATTTTTTTTTTTTTTTTCCCATAACCAGTAATCATACTCTAGTGCTCTTGTGATAGGAGACATTCAAGAATAATGCTCTGTTCTGATGATAGAGTATGGAATGTTGGAAGGTCTGTTGATATGGCTTACATTATGATATGAAATTCTTTAAATGTGAGTTTTTCATGGAAGAATTAAAGACTGGTCAATTATATAAGCATCTGCTGTTAGCATGAACCAGCCAGTTGGTAGAGTTCTTATTGAGAACTGAGCCTGGCCGCAGAGGATTTTATTGACGTGTGTACACATTTGTCATAAAGGTGCAAGATTCATTAATAGGCCTGCCATTTGTTGAAGACCAGAGTATTATACATTAGATTAAGGTGGAAGTGATCTTCACAAAAAAAGCATTGTGGTAATGTAAATGCTGTGATGAAATTGAAATAAAAGAAACAAATACTGTATATGCCTTGAAGACGGGAAGTTTACCACAAAAAAAAAAAAAAAATTTCAATCTACATAAAAATGCTTTCATATAAAGTGATTTACTATAAAGCTATAAGGATGTTATAAATTGGATTAGCAGTACGACTGCAGTCATTTCCAGACTTGTATGATTTGTTATTTAAGTAGTAGTCAAGCTACATGGAGGGAAATTGGAGTGAATTAATAAAAGGAACCTTGGAGCTAAAGGCTTCGTGTTTATTACACAAAAATAAACTGTTGGTACAGATCAAGTTCTGCCGTGCAAGGCATGCTTCATGTGGTACCCCTTGACCTCACTCTAACTTTTAGCTACCTATTTTTCAGTGATGCTCAAGTGTGGATATTCATCAAGAGGAAAGAGGCTCAAAAGTGTCTTCATCAGGTTATGTAATAAGTCATAAACTGTTCTCATATGCCACAAAATTCTTGTAAGGTGATATTCGATGAGATTATACAATACCTAATCACTACAAATGGGTATAAGACAATATTTCAGGTTTTTGTCAAAATACAGCACAAAGTCAAAGGAAAGATGTAAAAGAAATACGTTTGAAGAGTGCCCCTAAGATGCCTTTACTCAGCTCCATGCCCCCGGATGACCTTTGTCATCTTCATAAAAGCTTTGTGGTAATGGGAATCCTGTGATGAAATTGCAATAAAAGAAACAAGTACTGTGTATGCCATGTAGATGGGAAGTTTACCACAAAAAAAAAAAAAAATTCTAAATCTACATAAAATGCTTTCAATAAAGTAATTTACTTTGTAAGTACAAAGCATAAGGATGTTATAAATTGGATTAGCAGTGCAACTGCAGTCATTTCCAAACTAATATGATTTGTTCTTTAAATAGTACCCTTAGTACAGATCAAGTTCTGCCATGCAAGGCGTGCTTCATGTGGTACCCCTTGACCTCTCTCGAACTTACAACTACCAATTTTTCAGTGATGCTGAAGTGTGGATATTTATCCAACTATTGTTATTGACTGATATGAAACTTAAAATCAAGAGGAAAGGGGCTCGGTGTCTTCATCAGGTTATGGAATAAGGCACAAACTGTTCTCGTATTCCACAAAATTCATGTAAGAAAATATTGGGTGAGATTATACAATACCTAATCAGTACAATTGGGTACAAGACAGTAGTTCAAGTTTTTGTCAGAACACAGCACAAAGTCAAAGGAAAGCTATAAAAAAAAAATATGTATGCTTTTTAAGAATGTCCCTAAGATGCCTTTACTCGGCTCCATTCCCCCAGATGACCTACTCTGCATCTTTAGTCTATGGTGGAAATTTTTTTAAGACCTCCCCTTATGGAGAGACTTCACAGATAACTTATTTTTCCCATTTTATTGGTCTTTTATACAAATAAGTGCCCTAATTTAAATGTGGAATTGGCATCTGAACAATAAAAAAAATAATTTCCAACTCCACAATAATGCCATGATAAATCAGATCCTTAAAGTACTTTTTGGTAGCTATATTGGCAATCGTACACACCATGTTGCTGATGCACTGGTGTAGGTTCCAGAATAAAAAGTTTGGCTGTTTTGCTGATGTAATGAACCTGGCAGTGTAAGAGAATTTTACAACTATGTTTACTTACTCTACACTAAAATTGCTTAACCACGCTCATAGTAAAATGACTAATATTTCTTCCACGTGTGCAGTTGCAGTTTTCTGCTGGTAAAAATTGTCTCTCAGAAATAATGGAAGTGGACATCAGCATGTAAGTAGTTCTAAATTTGGATATAATGTGAACAAAGGCCAGTTGTCACATTTTAAGTAAAACAGAAATCTTTAGGAAAGCCCAGCAAAATTTTTATAAATGGAAGGACAAGAGAAAGGATGGTAAAGCTTGAAGAAATAGAGATGCAAGGACTCATTGTAAACCATGTATTTAAAGCAAACTGTTAAGTTTTGAAGAGCCATGGACAAGCCAGGAAAGAAACTAGTGATTGAGAGAATTTTGAGTAAATGATTCCTTAATTATGTAACTGGCACAGTAAATATTTCTTTCATGATGGCACAGATTTTTATTTGTGCTTGTAAAAAAAAAAAAAGCATATTTTTTAGTGGGAATTCATACTCCGTAAGTGTATATAAAGTTAAGACAGGGATATTGAGATGAGAAATGCACTTTGGCTCCCAAGCAAACTTACATTACTGGGCATTTCACACCCTGTTCAGTTTACCTGGCCGTGATCCTTTTGGAGAGAAACCTGTGATAGAGGCCTTTAAGGTTTGTTGAATCTGCACTGAATTTAGCCAAGAAGTGTCCATGCTATTCCAAAAATGTGGAAAAGTTATTGCAGTTAGAATTTACTTTAAATATTTTGTCCACAAAGTGTGGTACAGTCTGATAATTTGTTACTTCCTTGACAGAAATCTTGGAAAAGTATGTTGAAAGATTTCATGTTTCAGCATAATTTCCTGTTTACTTGAGATAAATATTAGCAGAGACTGTTTAGGAACCTTTTTTCCCTCGTGTCATTAAGCAGTTGGTGACCCTTAACTGCTAGTGCAAAATCAGATGGAGACGATTATGAGAATGTCCTCTGTCAACGCATTGTAAATCTGAATTGTTCCATGTATGCCCGTCTATACTTAGTATTGCAAGTCGAGGGACTTGTATAGACAAATTGTGCAGAATTTTTGACTACACTGAAATTACAGTGCCTATTTACGTTGATCAGATATATTTTAATGTAACCAGACATTACATTCAGATAAGGGCCAGCAAATAACTTTATGAAGTATGTTTTGACGTTGTTTTTCACAACTTGAATGTTGGGGAAAAAAATAGCATCTTGGTTTTGGTAGTAACAGTCTGGCAGCATTTGAAATTATGAGGAAAGGATTTTCCCATTTGATGGAAAAAGGAATGTTTTGTTCTCTAACCAAGTAACAGCTCCATTTGCTGGCTACCTGATAGCCCAGTCAGATATGAAAGCAGCTGTTTGGATTTCATCCTGGCCGTTGCATTTATTGTTGGTCAACTTGATACTTGTTCATTAAAAAAAAGTCTACCATTTATGGAAATAAGGTCATCCAAGAGAGCACAGAGTATGGTTTTCACAGTAGATTTTAAAGTTTTCTGTGTTTGGGAATGGAATTTTACTTTCTAAAATAAAAAATTTTTACCAGGGGAAGACTTTTTTTTTGTTGGATTATTAGGGTTTCAAACTAACTTTTCTCTTTGTCCTTTGAAGTTGAGTGCATACCCGTATTATAAGTTCATTCATGATCAATGGGGTAATGTGATACTGTATTCGTCTTTTAGTAAGAGTGAGTGAAAGTATGTCTGAGCATTTGAAAGAAGAGCTGCTTTTCACAATGTGAAAGAGAGAATTTAGTATTTTATATTGCACTTTTAATTTTGCATGGTGAAAAATGAAACTCATAACTCCCTGTAAAGAGCATTAAACCAGTTAAGTTTTCAAGATTCCCCCCCCCTTTTTTTTTTTTACCACCAATCTAAAAATTACCCATGTACTGTGGATTTTTTTTTTTTAATAATGGGAATCAGTACAAAATGTACAATGGGAATCATAGTGAAAAATGTTATGAGTAATTTGGGAATCAGTGAAAAATGTTATCATAAAATTTAAGTAATTTTTGTGTACCCACCTTACAAGAAACACAGTGTTTTCAGACAAATACATAACCTTTGTTTTTACATGGAGTTGAACAAATACATATCCACTGTTACGTTTAATTACCTACGACTTTAGGGTACAGTTTTGAAGTTGCCCATTCATAAGCCGGTAACTGGCAGCTATACTTTTATATACGCCAGTATGAAAGTTGCAAATTGCAAAGTGCAAAATTTCAACAGAATAGCAGTAAGCTACTAGCTGTAATAATATGACAACTTTGATTTGGCTGCATTGTTGTGTACCTATATTATGTTAATGTTTGTACTGTGCAGAAAGCCCATTGTTGAGAGAGTATTTTGGTCATAAAACTGTTCTTGCTTTCTCCTGCCTTATAACGTTCAGAATGTTTGGACATGGGAAGCTTAAGCTCCATGTTCTCAGGTTTAGTTTTTGTAACTGGCTATTTGGATTGTGATTGTTGGTGAGCTTATATTGATCATTCCTGTTTAGCTTTTTATTGGTTGGTTTATCTTGATATTTACTGTTCAGCTTTTATAGCTGAGTACTATCAGGGTATTTCACGCTGAATTTTATGCTCGCCTAATGCACTGGAAACCCTAAGAAGTGGGTACCAGCAGTGTATCTGAACACATAAGTGAACTTTGTAATTGACATGTACCACACCATCTAAGAAAATTTTTCTCCTCCTCCTGGAAACAAAAGTGTGGCTGTTTACACTAGATTTTGTATGCAGTTTGGTACTGACAATCCATTTATCCACCATGAAATTGTAAAGATGTACAAATCATACCTTTTGTTTAACCAGTTTGAGACTGCATGAAGATACTACAGCATCAGTGCTTATAGTCTGTAACTCGGAAAGATTTTGCGGGAAGTTGGTTAATTGGCCTTTGTATTTTGGTTATGCTATATTTATTTTACTAATGAGTTCAGCTATTGGTACAGGCAGTCCCCGCTTACCAGTGGCATCGGTTAACAGCATTTCGGTGTTGCGGCGCTTGGCTAGCAACGCTGTTAAGCAGTTTATCGGCAATTTTCAGTTAGTGGCACTCGCCTCTTAATTGCCTGTAGGTGTGGCAATTTACAAATCCAATCTATTTTTCTGTTAACAAGGTTATTCAAATTGTATGGGCCACTTAAGTCAGGTATTAGGTGGACCTTTCACCCAATACCAATAGCTATTGCTGGTACTATCATTTATGTGAAAGTTCTTCAGATGTTGTAAATTAGTATTTGTTATTGTTGAATGATGGACTGATAGACCAAATGTACATGTGAATCTATCAGGCAGAAGGTTTACAGAAGGTAGTTCTTTTGTCTCTGGCAACAGACCGTAATCTGCTCTTGTATCCTTGGCACCAGACCCTAAGGCAGTTGTGAAAGGTCTGAAGTTTTTGTAATGCTAGCGGTCAGTCAAAAATAATCAGTTTGCCTGGGGAGTGTATTTGACTGGTTTTACACCAAAGTATATTTATCTCTGTATAGGTATGAATGTTTTCTGAAATTAAACCTAGAATGAAATTTTTCAAATGTCCAAGTAAATAGTGGACATGCATTTTTGGTGTTTGAGAAAATAGCCCCTATGCTCTGAAATAGTACAAGGAATATTTGAGAGAGATTTTTCTATACTGTACCAGATAAATAATGGAAACTGTCACTAACAGTAGGTGCATTCCCACAAACAATCACGTTAGAATTGCACCTCTCTTGCATGTACACGGTTTTAGGATTTGTACTCTTGCTGTATAATGTTATAGAGAGCAGAGAGGACTTGAGTTGTCAATTTCAGTGTTCTTGTAAAGATCTAAAATTAGTTGGTTTATGGCAGGAACTGGGCATTTTTTCTGTCTGATCGGCTATCAAAGAGTAGATGAGCTTTTTCAGGGGCAGATTCTTCATGGCTTTTTTTTTCTCTTGGTTATCCATGATTTTGCAGGTGGTTTTCTTCTTAATCTAAACTGAAGTTTGATGTTTAATTATTTATAGTCAGAGCCAGTTGAAAGAATATTTTCAAAGACTTATAAGATACATTTAAGAGGATGGAAGCCCTCATATGGTTACACTTCACTGCCAGTTACAGAGAAGTGTAGCTGTTTTAAGTTTTAATTAGATCTTTTCTTTCCCTTTTAATTAATCTTGCTCTTTTTTTTCCTTATAACAAAAGATGTGATTTTATTTTAGTGAATGTAGGACAAACCCGCATGAAGGGTGCAGCTGTTATCCGCACCGTGGCAGGTGCTAAAAGGAAGATAAAGGGAAGACCTGGTGTAGTAAGGAGAGCTGCCGTTGTAACCAAAGGAAATAGACCTGGTGGACGTGTGCAGGCTCTTCCAAATAATCCTGGGGTTATCACCATCAAGAATAATAATGTGCGTCCATACAATACCTACGAGGTTGTCAAGTAAGTATTTCAATTTGTGTTATTACTGGCGACCGAATCTGGCCAGATATAGCTACTAAGTCATGGTATACTGAATCTTTTAGCCATTGTTTACAAATTCTGAAGGAACTTCTCTGCAGGTTGTTTACATGAACAAAATAAGACTTTCATTGAAGGTTTCTATAAATGAATTGAGAATATAGAATTTAAAGCCCTTCTTCTTGATGATCCTTCAGTCTAGGTCTGTGTGTTCTAGTGAAATTTCTTTCACTCTTCCTCTTCACCTTCTCTCTAAAGCACAATAATACACAACACTGGTTGTTGTCAGCTGTACTATTATGTTATTTTTCAACATTTTTGATCAAAATGTGATTCTTATACTGTGTACATTAAGATGTGGTCTGATTTAATTTGAGTAATGTAGCTTTGTCATGGTCCCATTGAATAATTCATTTGTTGCCCGTAGACATAACTATTCATGTGTGTTATTGATGTTTACTACAATGGCACTTGAACTTATTGGCAATTTGGGAGTCTGGCCTCCAATAAGTAATGAAATCCAAAAGTATCAAAGGGCCAAGTGAAATTAAGTATATCTTAGTTTAACCAGACCACTGAGCGCGAGTCGAACGCTGGGTCAACAGCGTGCTAGCCAAGAGCACTACCCACCCCTCCAATGAAGAACTAGACCCTGTAGTATAGGCTTTACCCCAGAGCCAGTGTAACAGCTTTGTGGAAATTCTTGCTATTGTTAAATTCAATAATGAATGTAACTGTCTGGGTAGGATTAATGAAAGATAAAGAAAACTATACCATATGCACTGCATGCATTTGTCTGCTGATTTTTATTTGTAGCAAGTAGTGACTATTTCCTACTGCATTTTAGTCAATACACATTTAACAATCTCTTGATAGTGTCATCCAAGTCATCATGTGTGTTGGCATAAAGATAAGTAATAGCAGTATGTATTGTTATTCAATATGGCTTAGGAAAAAGTGAAAGCCTTAGTGTCAAACAATTTTCTAGCTAGTTGAGCTTCAGGTGTCGTACATCACTATTTAAAATCTTCAGTAACTATGCGTTGTGTTTGCTGGTAAATTAATCGCTTTTAAGGAATATTAACTTTATCAGGACTTGGATTAAAGTAATGCACAAGAGAAAATAAACAGAGGCTACCATATGATTATTAATAGAAACTTTACGTTTAACAAATGTTCTGAGGCTTGAACATTTTAAGTCAGTGTTTTTTCACTAACTGTGCTGTCATTAATACAGGGAAAACTGTTGAATTTAAATATAGTTTTTGCTGTTCATTTGCTGTTATGTGAATTGGACTTCATAAGCAATTTATGAATGTGTACAGTATATGTTTACTCCCTCTCTCTTGTTTTGTGTACAGTATTGTTATTTTTATGTAACTTACCAAGTAGCTACATAGCTATTACACGTCATTCATTGGCAGCTTAAATTTGAAAATTCACGGTAGCATTCTAATATTTTGGTGTAGGTAACTTGCCCCGCCCACTTTTGGGGAAGGGGTACAACACTACTAACTAGCCCAATTCGTTTCTGCCCATTGACAGCATAACATGGTTGTTAACTTCAGCTTTCTTTTGATTTAGTACAGTTCGCCGGATGATTTTCATTGTTATTTGGTGAAGTGTTCCATGTATTGGTAGCGATTGCGCTAATTGCATTAGCTTATTCAGTTTGGACTTTGTTTTTTTCAGAATATGTCTGATTCTAGTTCTGCTAAGTAGGTTTTGCAGCAAAGGCTGTAATACCTGACTAACTTCTGTCACTTATGATGCTCATACCATTTGTTGTAAATGTAGAGGACAAACTTGCTCTGCAGTCTTGACTTGTGACAAATGCAAAAAATGGGATCAGGGAACAAACTTGAGAAAACAGACGTATGGGAGCGGCTGTTAAGACCGAAGCTAAGAATTCAGATAGTCAGGGTTCTGTTTTGCATGCCCTTCCAACTCCTATGTCTGCATTCTCCCTGATCACCAGTCCTCCAACCTTCCGAACCCAATGCCATCGCCAGTCTGGAAGCCAGAATGGACCAGAACACTGTAGCACAAATAGGAGCTTCAGTGAGTGGCCTTATGGACAAGATTAGTGCCAGTGACATCAGTGCAAGTGTTGTTTCAGTGGAGGAGGTGGCTACTCATCCCACCAATGCTCTTAGACAAAGGTCCTGTCAAACTCCCCTAAACCTGGGAGGCAAACCATAAGTCCCATGGAGGTCGGTGGGGTTGCCCCCACAACTGAGCCTGTCGTTGGGATTACCTGGACTCGGCGGACAGCCACTGGAAAAGCATCCACATTGGAGTTCATGCCCTTTCGTTGAGTGATACAAATTCGGGATCCGACAGATCCAAGTGCAAAACGAGTTGGAAGCGCAGCTGGCGCTTCAAAAGTGCATCCAGGCCATTGAAAAGGCCAATATCCGCAGCTGAGTCCGAATTTCTGATCCTGTGCAAGCGGAACAGAGATCATGATCCGAGTCCCAAACCTTCATGCAGGTTTTGGGATGATCCATCTAACGTGTTGCCCGTAGTTCTGTGTCAGAGCGTCAGTTCCTGTCGCCCAGGCGGATCTCAAAGAAAACACAGAGATCACACTTTTGGATCCAAGGGATCCAGTTTAGTGGGATCTGGTGGATCCAAGTACCTAGTGGGAACAGAAGGACCCAGATATTTGAGGGGATCCGAGGGATCCAGACATCCATCGGGATCCGAGGGATCCATTCTTCCAGTGGGATCCGAGGGATCCATTCGTCCGGTGGGATCTGTGAGATCCGAGGGATCCATTCTTCCAGTGGGATCCCAGGGATCCATTCGTCCAGTGGCTCCGAGGGATCCATTCGTCCAGTGGGATCCGAGGGACCCAGACATACAGTGGGATCTGAGGGATCCAGACACACAGTAGGATCTAGAGGACCCGGTGCTCCCGTTGAACCAGTTCAACAAGTAGTTCATGAGCGTTCGTCAGTGTTCGATCACGCCATTCCGAGCGAGCGAACTGGCATATGGCACCGCCCTCTTCTCTTCATCCGGTTCAGGATCCAGCTTTGGAACCCATTAAGCAACAATTGGGCAGTATTGTGGACCTTTTACGTAAAATATCAGTGACTCACAGGCCTGAGAATTTGACTCTCTCTCCTGTTTTGTCTGCAGAAGAAGTCTTAGAACAGGATCAGCCTGCTTCAGCCTAAGCTTCCCTTTTGAAATACTTCAAGTTTTGCTTCCCAGACTTCTTTTCTCCAGCGATTCCCTTTTTTCCGGGTTCTTCTTTCATGATGAGACAGCCTGTGGATGCCTGTAGGCTGCCTAAGATGGTGTTATCAAAGTCATCGAAGAAAGCTCTTGTCAAGCATTGAGAGCTGGTTGACAGAAAAGAGGAAAACGGGGAAAGCGGTATTCTGCACTCCTCCTCCTCACTTATCCAAGAGGAGATACATATCCTATGTGACTGGGGAAGTGCTGTCGTTGGGAGCTCCTGCCTCCTCCCAAGGGGATTTCTCCAGTTAAATCGACTCAAGGAGATCTGCCTTCTCTTCCAAGATATGGTTTATGACTTCGGAACTCGAGCATTTGACTAAGGACATATTTAAGGTCTTCGAGATATCAAGTTTTCTTGACTGGACTGTCGGCGCCTTAGCGAAGAAAATAGAAGATTGCACCTCTCTCCAAGCTAACTTCGCTGCAGACTGGCTGGGAGTGCTCTCATGAGCGGATAAAGCGAGAAGGGATGGATCCCAGGAGCTGGCAGCCTTGTTCATGATGGGAGTACTTGAAGAAGCGAGAGCAGTGTTGTTCATTCACTTCCAAAGGGGTCACTCCCCAACAGAGATCCATGCTCCTTTAAATCAACAGGAACTTTTCCCCAGCGCTACAGTGGAACATATGGCAGCGGAGCTGCATAAGAAATCCACACGACTTGCTGACCCAGTCCACCAGACGTCCTAAGGAGTCTGGACGTTCTGCATCTTCAACATCGTTCGCACCCAAAACGATTTCCCCTCTACAGCAAACATTTCAAGGAGGTAGAGGTAGATTCCAGCCGTTCCCGAGCGTATTTTAGGTCCATTCAGCCAATTAAAAAGTCAACAAGCAAATCTTCCCCTTGCAAGGAAGGATACTTTCCTCCGTGTACCAGTGGGAGCCAGGCTTCAGCATTTTTGGAGCAAGTGGAAGGAGAGATATAGAACTTTGGGTTTTAAAGGTAATCAGAGTAGAATACTCCATCCCATTCAGGGAGAAACCTCCCTTAGTGTCCTCTCCTATCAACTTGGCGGCCTACACTTTAGACTCTGAGAGGTATTCAACCCTATCACAGGAAGTTTCATATCTCCTCGCCAAGAAATAGTCGGAGATGTCAACACGCCGGGGTTCTACAACTGCCTGTTCGTTGTCCCAAAATCTTCGGGAGGTTCGAGACCTGTCCTGGACCTCAGCGCCCTGAATTTTATATTCAGACTACGAAATTCAAAATAGAAATAACCCACTTAGCTCTATCTGCCATCCGTCAAGGGGATTGGATGGCAACCATAGACATGCAGGATGCATATTTCCACATCCAGTTCTCCTGGAGGCCAGGAAATACCTAGGGTTTGTGTTCCAAGACAAGGTCTTCCAGTTTCGAGTGCTGTGCTTTGTACTTTAGACGGCCCCTTCACCAGAGTCCTAGCCCCAGTGGCAAAATGGCTACAGCTCATGGGGCTCAACATCTGCCTCTATTTAGATGATTGGCTCCTACGCTCCCCCTCGGAATCGAGTTGCACGGGGGACCTAAGGAAGACTCTTGTTTTAGCCCAAGAATTGGGCCTACTGATAAATCTAGACAAGTCCCAATTAGTCCTGAGTCAGTCAATTCTTTATTTGGGAATGAAGATCAACTCTCGGGCTTTTCCATCCGACAAGAGAATAAAAGCCTGCATTTGAACAGTTTAGAAATTCCTCTCTCTCCCATCATGCTCGGCCAACGAATGGATGTGTCTGCTGGGGACACACTCATCCATAGAAAAGTTCATTCCGTTAGGGAGACTTCACACGAGAGTACTACAATTCTTTTTGAAAGCCAGTTGGCAGGGGAAGTTGCTCCCTGACTCATTTTTCCCAATCACCCCTGAGATCAAAGAGGACCTTCGATGGTGGCTTGCAACAGGAGGGTTTGCGAAATGGAAATCACTACACCCTCTGAACCCCAACCTCACATTATTCTCAGACGCATCAGATCTGGGTTGGGGGGCTCTCGTAGAAAACAACGAAGTGTCAGGGACATCATGTTCACTACCTGAAAGAGAACTTCATATCAACTTGAAGGAGCTAAAGGCAATACACTTAGCTCTTCAACCTTTCTCAACATAGACTAAAAAAAAGTGACCAAAGATCTCTTCATCTGGGCGCAGGGAAATCAAACCAAGATTGTTACCTGCTTTATACAGGGCAAAGTCAATGTCATAGCGGACGAATTAAGTAGTTGCAAACAGGTCCTACCCACGGATTGGACACTGACTCCACAGGTATGCACCGATCTGTGGAAACAGTGGGGAAAGCCGTCGATAGATCTATTTGCAGTGTCGACGAATCACCGTCTCCCTTTGTATTGCTCCCCAGCCCCGGACCCTCTCCCTTGAGTAACGGATGCTATGCTCCAGGACTGGTCAAACCTGGATGTATACGCCTTCCCACCATTCAGTATGGTGAGAGAAATAATCAACAAATTCCTCTTCCACAACAATTTGTTGATGACCCTGGTAGCTCCCTTCTGGCCACAGAAAGAGTGGTTTCCAGATCTCCTCAACCTCCTAGTAGACTTCCCAAGATTGTTTCCACAATGACGAAGTCTACTCAAGCAACCGTATTTTCACCGGTTCCATCTAGGACTATCCACTCTTGCTCTGACAGGCTTCAGACTGTCAGGAAACTTGTCAGAGCGAAAAGCTTTTCGAGATAAGCTGCAGAAGCAATTGCCAGATGTAGACGTCAGTCTTCCTCCGTCTACTAAAATAAGTGGGCAACATTCCGCAATTGGTGCAGAAGATACAAGATGATATCTTCTACCTCTGTAGCACAAATAGCAGACGTCCTGCTATTGTTAAGGTCTTCGCAAGGATTGGCTACGTCCACGATCAAAGGCTACAGAGCAATGCTCAACTCGTTTTCAGACATAGAGGTCTGTACCTATCTAATGATAAAGACATCAGTGACCTTATCAAGTCACTAGATACTGCAAAGCAAGATAAATCAGATTCCATATCCTGGAATCTAGATGTTTTAAAATGGCTCTCGGGTCCGCCATTTGAACCTCTTCGATCTACATCCCTCAGGGATCTGACAAGAAAAACTTTTTTTAGTCGCTCTAGCTACTTTCAAGAGAATTAGTGAGTTACAGGTTCTGAGCAAGAAGGTAGGATTCTCACAGGGAGATGCGGTCTGTTGCTTTACTTTGGGATTCCTAGCGAAGAATGAAACGTCCTTTCCCTGGCCCCATTCATTCACAATCAAAGGTTTAACGGCATTCTAGGTCATACAGACCAAGAGAGAGCTCTTTGTTCAGTAAGAGCACTTAGGCATTGTTTAGAAAGAAATAAGAGTATCAGGCACATCCCCTAACCTCTGGTGTTCAGTTAAGGATCCAACACGTCCTTTGTCCAAGAACAGATTGGCATTCTTCTTGAGAGACGTGATTTCTGAGTCGCACATTAAGATTCAAGAAGACTTACCAATTTGCAAGGTTAAAGCCCATGAAATTAGGGCAGTACCGACTTCAATTTCCTTCAAGAGAAATTTATCCCTATCTTCTATTTTACAATAGACTTTCTGGAGGTGCAAATTTTTATCCACGTGGCATCAAAACTGTTTACAAGAACTGCAGTACCCTTGGCCCATTATCCATGGCTGGCATGGAATTGGGGGAGGAGGGGTAGGGGGTAACCTTACACTCCTCTGTCTACTGCCTTGAATTATGTTGTCGAGTTTCAGGAAGTTGGGGGTACTGAGTACCTGGAGCTCCCATCATTCGTTGTGTTGTGCTTTGAATGGTTTATGGTATCTGATCTGTTTTATGGTGTATGTGAAACTTGTGTTTTGTGGTTTTTGTTAGTACTGCACCCAGGGCAAGGGCTTTTGTATTTTGTATGCTTTGGCAGCCATCGTAGTACTCCTTGGCCGCAAAGCCCCACTAATGTAGAGGCGCCTCTTGGCTTCACTGCCACACCACTACGGTTGAAATGAGCCGCATCGGAGGCAGTATTTCCCTGCTGGAGCTCTCTCGTCAGGTAAGTCACAACTAACATTCTTAATGTTAACTACTTACTATTTTAAAAATTCATCTCCATTCATGAGTTATTTTTGTAGTAGTACATGCCCATGCTTCCCACCTCCTGTCAGTGTGAGATTCAGCTATGTAATTACTTGGTAAGTTACTTATATAAAAATGACATTTTTATAATAAATTAAAAGTTTCATATACTGTATACTTACCAAGTAACTACATGATCATAGCCGTCCCTCCCTCCCCTTTCATGGGCATAGGGCATAAACAAATTGGGCTAGTTAGTAGTGTTGTACCTATCCTTCCCTGAAAGTGGGCAGGGCGAGTTAGCTACACCAAAATATTGGAACGCTACGATGAATTTTCAAATTTAAGCTGCCGATAAATATGTAAAGCTATGTAGTTACTTTGTAAGTATATATAAAACTTTATTTTATTATAGAAATGTCATTTTACTCTAGTGTTATTAAGTTAATGCTCTTAATAAAATGGCTTGAATGTAATTTTGAATATCAGTAGCTTATGGCATGTTTCGGGTCGTACTTACAAATAATTGTTTATGCCAAATAACAGGTTGCTGTAATACGGTATATCTTTTAACAGGCTTTCCTCATGCACACCCACAAAATTGGGTGAAGTGCTCATTATCTTTTAAATGTGGATACACTGAAGTGCATGTGCTAATGGTAGCTATTTGCACTCTAGAAAATCGGTAGACAAATGCACATACATAGTGACGTGCAGTGCCTAGTTGTAGTTGTTTGTTTGTTTTTTTTTTTTTTTTTTTTTTTTATAACATGCCTGCATGGAAGTTCACATACATGCTTGCATGAATTGTTGAATTTGTTACTTTATTCAGTCAGTAACTTGCAAGACAAAAAAGGTACATACATTGATTTCCACTCACCCCTAAAAATTTATCCAGAAAATATTGCTCATATGTGAAACAGGTCTGGCAGTAGCAAAAACAGAGATGATATGCTGAGTAATGCTTTTCTTAAACATTGATAAGATATCATTAAAAAATTTTATATCTAATGTAGTTATGCATTATTTTACACTTTTCAATATTTAATACTATATGTATAACTGAATCATGAAAATATGGAACATGATGAATGTGTAAAGGCAAATGCCACGAAGGAAAGTGAAAAAACGGAGTGGTGTTAGGCCTTTTGACTTACTGTCCTTTATTCAGCAGACTGATATAGAAGTATAAAAATAAGTTTACAAAGAAAGTCATATAAATAACAGATAGGGATTATAAAGGAAAATATGTACTTGGAGTCCAACACAGTTGAAGAATTAGTAGATGTACCAAAACAAGGGTAAATATTTAAGAGGTTTTACAAGAGATTAGGCCCAACAGCCCGAAAGCAGGGAAAGAGACTGGGCACCAAAAAGTTAATAAGTTGATTACATATGTTGTAAAAGTACTACTCAGTAATTCTCCATTTTGGTAAACAAAAATTTTTGCAGAGTGAACATTTTCACAGAAAAATATATTAAACATATGAATACATAGAAATAGAGATAAATGTATATAGATAGATGTAGAGTTATATACTGTATATAGATACATATATATATAGATATATAAATACATATAGATGTAATTATATATTATATAATCGTCAGTGATTTTATCTTGATGTCATTCTTGAACACTTTACTAATACAGGGGTCAACATAATACATGCCAGGGCTAAGGTTGAAATTACAACTGGAAATAAGCTGTAAAATAGCAGATTCTAAAAGATTTCGTGAAGAGAAATCTCTATCTGGCTATCGCTGAACATTCAGTCCAATTTATTCTGCGAGTTTTCCTTTGAATGAATATTGCATTGGATGTTTGCCCAGTACAGAATCTGGCATGTCTTATTTGGACGCACGTATTAGTAAAATGTTCAAGAATTATCTTAATCCTTAAGGGACAGGCTAATTATTATATATCACGCACACCCCCCAGACCAGGAAAACTTTAAGGTTGGCCAGTTTAAGAAAATAACATATAAATGGAAAGCGGAAGATGAGTAAATGCACATGGTTTAAGAAAACAAATTCTAAAAAATTTTCCCTGCCTTCCATGGGAAGTTGAAAGTGACTATTTACAACCCTGTTTTTGGGGGCCCCCCTCTTGCAAAGTACTCATAAATTTTAGTAAGTTGTACATGTTTTTTCTAATAATTTATTTTATTTTGTAAAGGTATAATTGCAGCTCACACATTATCAAAGCAGGTAAGAACTGAAATCAGTAACAAATTCTGAGTATACTGTATTTGTTTTACAATATTTATATAAATTTACTGAAATCGGAGAGATGCAGTAACTTTTTTGGATATATACATGTTTTTTCTAATTTCTTTGCACTTTTCTTTGCAAAATTGCAATTATAACTGACATATCATAAAAGATAACTAAAACCAACAGCAATCCCTGATCATATTTATGAGCAAATAAATAAAAAGACGTTATGGTAGAGAGAGGAGCAAGACATCCCCTCCATCAAGTGAAGAACAATACTGATCTCTTAGGTGTAAAGTTGCCACCACTCATTTATGGGCCATTGAAGTGATGGAAACTCGATACAGCCAAATTGTATGGGGTGTAATGTCAATACTCATATGAGGATTCCCATCCATCACCCAAAACCAGTTACAGATACTCATATGAGAATTTCCTTCCATTAAGGATTAAAGATAAAATCACTGACTTAATCACTAATTAGTTACTTATATATATTTTCTATGTATAGGTAGTGCTCTAGTTAAGATAATTCGACTTAAGATAATTCGCTTTTATGATGGGGTTAGCAATTAATATCGATACGACAATGTTTTGAAAGTACTTATTTTTAAATTTCGCGGGCGACTGGCGCAGGCAATGTACGGTGTATGATACATTGGCCCGAGAGGCTGGAATAGGTACATTAATTCAATGAGCCAACCTCACTTGCTCTCGTTGTGTTGGCAGTTAAAATAGGTCAGTGTTCGTTTGCAATTTTTGTGCGTTTGTAAACACAGGTAGTGCACTAGTAACGATAATTCTTCTTACGATAATTTGAGTTGATGGAGTTAGCAATTAATACCAGTACGACAATATTTAGAAAATATTTTTAAAATTTCGAGCGGGCACAGGCAACAGCGTACAGTTGCTGTACAATCAGGCAGTAAGAGAGACCAACTTACAGTAGACCAACTTCTTTTTCTCCATCTCTTTATTCCATCTTACAGTTAAAAAAGTAAGAGAATGATAAAAGTATTGTTAGTAATCTTATACTCTTGCGAAAATGCATACAGCCATAAACAGCCGAACGACAAACTATTGTTTTGCTGATAACCGAATCGGATAACAACTGTTTTGCTTGTATTTCAACCATCGTACGGGTAAACAATTACCGTAGTTATATTAAAAATGATGCTAAAGTACTGATATTTTACGCTATACCCTTATCTGCTTTGGAGAAAAGATTGGCAAGGAAATATACTGCTACAGTAAATTTAAGCTGCAAGTTGTAGTTGAAGCTGCTAATGACTATAAATTATCGTGCATTCGCAACATGGATGAAACTCGACCGCAAATAAAATTGGAAAGTATTTTAATCAAAACTACTGGGCATGGAAGAACACATATTACTGCTGTTTTCACGCCGATGAAAGATAAATCTCTCTCTCTCTCTCTCTCTCTCTCTCTCTCTCTCTCTCTCTCTCTCTCTCTCTCTCTCTCTCTCTCTCTCTCTCTCTCTCTCTCTCTCAAACGGCCAGCCGCCAACTTACCGGAAAAAATGGCTCAGTTAATTTCACAACGAGACATATTTAAGTTATATTTCAACTTAAAAACACTTCGTATAACGAAAAATATATATGTCCCTTATAAATAAAGTATCTAGAGATTCATTTACGCTAACTAGAAGCAAGAAATGCCCTCTGAACCGAGTTAAATGCAGCAAAATAGACCGTGTGATCGATTCCCAAACCCAAACATTTGATCGCTGTGATCAGAATTTATAATGCAAAAGCAATTATAAGAATATTTACAATTGCATATAGTGTAGTAAAGCATAACTTTTTAAAAGATCCATGGAAAAGATGCACATTCGTAATTTTGATGTTTGTATAATACGGTGTTATGTGGAAATAGAATACAGTATAATATAGGCTAGGGTACCGTGTATGATATACGAAAGTGCAGGCTAGGCCTTGTTTGTTATTCAATTTCTCTTTATACTGACTTATCATGTCAATCTGCATTGAACCTGCAGAATTAGCTGACACTAATAATTACTATACCATATATGTTTAAAGTATACTGTGTAGTGTAGGCTAGGCTACCATAATATATGTATAGATGGTACTGATTACCCTAAACTCGGTTTTTTTTTACCGAGGCGCATTTGCACCGACTCGGGTGCCCTTTTAGCTCGGAAAAGTCTCCTGGTAGTTGATTGGTTGCAAGTATTTTGTCCGAATGGCATCGTTGTTTTCAAATAATTACCAAGTAATGTGAATCGAAACTTATTTACTAACCTAAATTTCTCCCTCAGATATATGTTTTGTCAATAAATAATGTTAACGAATAAAGAGATTATAAAGTATTGTGATGGCAAGTCTAAATTTAATAACAACACCCGCCGAAGTCAGTGATAGGAGCTTGTTTTCGGATGCACGCTGCATAATTTTTTTACTGTTCACATATTTTAACATCAATTGGGATAAATTACACAAAGTATAAGAAAAGCATGTTATTATAACATTTCTTTGAATACCAGAATCTACTAAAAACATGGAATTAATAAAACTCGCTATTGGTGAAAACTTCCGGGGAGGTAAAAGGAACAGCCTGTGGCGGCCTGGCGGGAAAACTATCACAGGTGATTGTCATTGCAGCTTTTTCCTGATTTATGTCATTGCAGCTTTTTCCTGATTTATGTAAGTGTTGAAATCAGTGTTATGTTATTGAGATGACTTTAATGGCTATATCTGCAATTAAATAGTTTCTATGCTTCTTTTTGTAGGTGCACACTAATAAAAATATATTTCGCAGAAATTAACAACTTACTCTTTCGTGTAAGTTACAGCAGACAATGCGAGATAACAAAACTTTTTATTTTCTTATTTTGCCTTCTGTTCAGGAGTTTCTGCGGATATTTTGAGAAGTAAAAGAATGTGACGAATGAGTAGAAAGTGTACTATACGCATATACATTTTAAGGATTAGTAGGCTATATGGGTCTACTGTCAAATACCGAGGCGGGGATGGAAGGGAGGGGGATGGGTATCAAGGTTGTAACTCTGTGAAATTATGAATTCGTTTAATTATGATTTTTATGCAATTTATGGAACACTACAGTATCCTCAAACCGAAAATAGTGCTATTAATAGAGTCTATACCTTTACGACAAAATTAGTAAATCCTTTCTATACGGACTTACATCATAGGCCTACATACACCTAGCCTAACTCATATCAAGCATCAGCTACTGTTTACTGTTACTCTTTACCTTAAAGAGTTAAGCAAAATTTATTGTAATTGCCAAAAAATGGTATAAGACACATAGACATAGGCTAGCCAAGTTTGAAATGTGTGCAAGAAATAAAGCCATAATAAGGGAAGTACATTATTATTATGTAAAAGAAGAAAATAGCGTCTTCATATTTATCATAATGATATAACAAAAGGCTTCAGCACAAAAGCCTATAAAAGATATGTATCTGAAAAGTTTTCTTGCCCATCAGCGTTTGCTGGAATGTGGATACCATATGAATAGCTAGGCCTACCTATCTAGGTAATTTTATCTAAAGCCACGGGCTATTCCTTTTACCTCCCCGGAAGTTTTCACCAATAGCGAGTTTTATTAATTCCATGTTTTAGTAGATTCTGGTATTCAAAGAAAGTTTATAACATGTTTTTCTTATGCTTAGTGCAATTTATCCCAGTTGGTGTTAAAATATGTGAAAAGTAAAAAAAATTATGCAGCGTGCATCCGAAAACAAGCTCCTGTCGTTGACTTCGGCGGTTGTTGTTATTAAATTTAGTTACCATCACAATACTTTATCATCTCTTTATTCGTTAACATTATTTATTGACAAAACATATACCTGAGGGAGAAATTTAGGTTAGTAAATAAGTTTCGATTCGCATTACTTGTTAATTATTTGAAAACGATGCTATTCGGACAAAATACTTTCAACCAATCAGCTTGCAGGAAACTTTACCGAGCTAAAAGGGCACCCCTGCGAGTCTGTGCAAATGCGCCTCGATAACAAAAACTGACTATAGTGTAGGCTAGGCCATATTCGAGTTACGATTTTTTCAACAAACAATGGTTTTTTTGGAACCTAACCCCATCGTAAGTAGGGGAATACCTGTATCCGTACGTGTGTTATGTTTTCCTGTGAAAATATTCATTTTGCAAAAATTTTTATTGTTTACCAAAAGGAGAATTATTGAGTTGTACTTTTATAACAAATGTATTCAGATTATTCTTTCCACAGTCATTTTTTGGTGGTCCGCCAGTCTCTCCTTGTGTAACCTTTTAGTTGACTTTTCCCTGGTTTCCAAGCTGTTGGGCCTAGTCACTTGTAAAACTCTTGAATATTTACCCATGTTTTGGTAGATTTACTAATTCTTCAACTGTGTTGGATTCCAGGTACATATTTTCCTTTATAATCCCCATCTGTCATTTATACGAGCTTTCTTTGTAAACTTTTTGATATTTCTATCAGTCTGCTAAGTAAAGGACAGTAAGCCGAAAGGCCTAGCTCCACTACATTTTTTCACTTTCCTTCGTGGCATTTGCCTTTATTTATGTAATACTATATATTTTTGCATAGATAGCAACTCTAAGATACCCACTGTATACCATCATGGCATCTTAGACATAAAACAATGGTTTTATCAGCATGAGCCCAATGATTTTGCTTTTCATGTGGTGGAAATTAACTCCCTTCTTTAAGACCTACCAATAAAAGTGTTGATGGTGATCATCATATCAATAAGTATGATCCACATTATCAAACAAAAACTTGGTAACATTTTAATTTCATATTTCATTCATATGAAAGAAATTTGAGCACAGCACAAAGGCCCTGTGAATAGTTCAGCGACAACATAGCAGCATTAGATTGGCTCAGCCAGATTCTCAAGCAACAAATAATGTTAAACATTTACAAATACATTTTAATTGGAGATGCAGGCTCTTTGAGGCAGACATAATAAAATGACAAGTGAGTGGGGAAACTAATTGGCTTGGCAAAAGTTAGTTACTCTGGATGCAAAGAGGCCATCTTATAAGGGTAGACCAGCCAGTATTAGGCATGTTCATCTCAGCCTCCTATGGCTAGTGCACATATCTGATTCTGTTCAGTAGGATATAAGGTTTATTTTCCATGACTGTCATTTCCAGCAAGTTGAAGTCAGTTGAGCTGCCATAGTATTAGGGTTGTATCGAATTAAGTGTTTTGCCACTCCATACCTAATCATATAAAGTTCCAAATGACCTATATAAACAATAAATAATTTTTTTCACCAATGCTGTTTTGCTCATCTTGACAATTTGTATTTTGACCACAGTTACCACTACCCACCAAATATCACATTCCATCTTATGTGTTCATCAATCTGTTGTATATATGTGAAGCTATAGTTACTAGTTCACAAACCTCTCTTAACTCCAACTCTGTGAATATGAAGGTAGATGCCTATTATATTTTTTGTAGCTCTGGCATTGATTGACCTTTCAAGGCATTGTCTCATGTCAGGTATTATCTACCCTGTAGGTGAAACATGATTTTTCAGTATATTAGAATCATTCAAAACTACAACTTGTGGTATTGGTTCATTACATCTGGCAGTCTATGTGATTGAATTTCTGGGAGTCATGAATCCAGTACATTATATATTTACTGTGATGTGGTGCAGAACCCACTGCAGAAATGCAAAATCCCCTCTATAAATGCTTATAACTGCCCAGTACTCTGTACCCCTTAAACTAAAACATAACGGTCTGTTTCAAAATTCACTGCCTAATTTAGCAGTTCAAACAAAAGTATACCTTAAATCATCATACTAAAACAATTTTGTATCAGTCCAAAGAAAAATACACCCCAAACCATCATCGCAAAAAACCCTAAGTAGTCTTAGATTAGTACCCTTTTACAACTGTTACTCTTATGCATATATGCCCCCTAAAATGCTTATAACAATTATTTACTAATTTTAAAATAGTATTAATGTAAACAGCAAAATATGTATAAAATGCTAAATACAAATTAAATTCTTACGGAACATACGACGACTAATCAAGTTACCCGTGTATACATAAGCATATCCGTTTTCTCTCATAGTATTGAAGTCGTCCCGTTTTCCTTATATATTGGTAAAAGCAACTAAAATAATCACTAATTTGCTTTTTTTCATAGAGCAACACTGTTTATTCACTAATTACTGTATTTTTTCCCATTGTGTTTGTGACTAAATACAGATTTTTATTATAAAAATTTACATTGTACTTATATTGTAGTAATGTATTTATTAAGCTTATTCTAGGTTGGGTCCCAGACTGAGCATAACAGGTGTATGATTCAATTTCTCTCTCTCTCTCTCTCTCTCTCTCTCTCTCTCTCTCAGGGTAATGTAAGATGTATTTGAAATAGTGCTGTTAAGTGTTTTTGGATGATACAGCATATTGTACAATATTTAAAATATTCGCTAATTGTTTCCAGTCTGCTTTTACTGGAAAATAAAATTAAAGTAATTAGCAAATATTTTAAATATTGTACAATGTGCTTTATCAAGTGGAAACACTTTACATTAAAATCATTTCAAATACATCTTACAAGTCAAATCCTACACGTTAAGCTCAGTCTTGGGCCCAACCTGGAGTGAGCTTGACAAATACACTGTAAATCATTTTCATCACAAAAATCAGTATTTAGTCATGAACACAAAATAAAAAAATAAGAGTAGTTGGTGAATAAATACGTGTTGCTCTAGAAAAAAAAAAAAAAAAACGAATTTGTGATCATTTTAGAGGTACTGTCCACAAAACAAATCTGTGAACTGGTGAAAGCTCCCACAGAAAAGTGAAAGACACATTCCACAAAAATCCAAGACAAAATGAAGCGTGAGGAAGTGGGGTAGCACTGTATGCTAAGACATTTGAATATTTTCTTTGTGTAAATTATATATATATATTGCGTGTGTGTTACATACATACAGACACCACCCTGCTTATGAACATTCACATACAAACAAATGGGATTGCAAATTAAAATTTTATTCAGAGTGCTCCCCTTTGTTACCCTGAGCTCAAATTTTGGTCTGCATGCCTATTCTCTAAAATACAGTACTGTATTGACTTTATATCATACTGTACTTGAATAGGTGTGAAGAGTATAGTAACCAGCTTGCAAACAATTCAACATGCAAATGGCCAGCCAGAACATAACTTGTTCGTAAGTAGGGTGGTGTGTATTTATTTAAATATTTGTTCTTTGTTAATTCTTTGCACCCCAAAAATGTCATGTGTTTTAAGGATTGCCTGAGCATTGGAAGTTACTGGATTGTAAATTTTGTATTAATGATATATTGGTTCTCAAGTTACAGGCCAGAAGTACAGCTTGCTCCACGTGGACAGTCCTTTGCTGGAGGAATGGGAATACCATCTCCAATGGATACCATGTTAACAATGGGTCCTGAAACAATTATCAGGACACGCCCAGCAGAACAAGTTGTCTATGCCAGAGAGTATGAACCTGAAGTTAGGCCCTCAAGACTTCGAATCACAGCTACTAACTCGGATTACAGGGTGAGGTTTATTTGCCCATTGTAATGTCTCCATTCTAAGAAGTGTAAATGAGGAAATCAGGATATGGTATCAAATAAAAGAAATCGGATAAATTAGCATTTAGTTGTAACTTAGTGTTTATGTAGTGGAAATGCATGTAGGAGTCCATGAAAGTCTTATTAGAATAGTGAAATATTGTACTTATAATGACCAAACACACTTGTCAAGAACTAAAGCCCCTACATTTCAGGTTGGTGGTCAACAGTATGCAGATAAGTGGCAAGGGTCAGCAGTGCAGGGAAGAAAACGGTTTGTTTAGCTTTTCTATGTTGTAGAAATAAGTGGTTTCTCAAGATTATATTGTAGATCACCTACAAAAATGCAATTTATCTTTTATATGGAATACCTTCAGCAAAAGCTGGCCCAGTCGTCGTTGAAGCTTGGTGGTAAGGTGGTTTAACTAGTGGCAAAACAGCAACTACCTCCCATTTAGTAAACAGCACCACTTCTTCAGCCTCATTCTGAATTGTCCTTAACACTGCTGGTGCTGAGGTTTAAGCTGAACTTCGGAATATTTGTTGAATGTTCAGGCATTTGGCAATTGTGGCTTGTTTTTGTATTATACCCAGAATTATTGTTGTGATTGGATTGCAGGGTCCAGGTAATTCTTCTCATAAGAATTATTAGTAGTGTCCTGGACTTTATTGTGTATGAGCAAATTTGTTATTGTTCTCCATTGGCTGTCCACCTCTAACCAACCCTACTTTGCTCCATTGCCAAACAATGGCACTAGCATACTGAGTGGGAGGTTTGTCTCCCCCCCCCCCCTCCCCTTTTGCTCATTAGCCATTAGGTAACCAAGCTTCAAGACCTAGATTTTCTTGGAGGTGTCCCATAAAAAAGACTAAAGGTTTATATATCTAGGAAAAATGCAAATTGCTCAATAAATTTGCAGATTTTAAGCAGGTCCCTGTTGTGACAATCTGCAGTTTGTAATATGAATACCTACATCCTGAAGGGATTACTACTTGATACAAAAGTTATACTGTAGTGTGTTCTGCCGTTCCCTGGGTCTATTTCCTCCCAGCTGTGGATGCATTATGCATGAGAAGCCAGTCTTATTACACCTCATATTTACGCAAGCACTGCAGGAAAACCCCATGATTCTAATATTGCTCAGTGGCCTCTCTAAGCTACCTTTGGTACACTTGGTCCACCAAAGATGTACTCTACAATGTAAATATACTGGTTACAATGTAAAGGAAAAATTTATTATAGAAAAGAAATATTAGCTCTTGACATATTTTGTTCTCAGTGATTCGATATCTTGATTTGTAGGAGACAGTATATTATTAAGCCTCAACATTATTGTATATTGAGCGTTGATGAGAGAGTAATTCAAGTAACTATTGTGCAAGGAGACATGCTGTGACATTTGGTACTTAGTTGGCATTTGGTAATAAAATTTCTCAAATCTTAATAATCACAGTTTCTTTAGCAAGTCTTATCCATTTAATTGTGAATGGGTAATGTAAGGTTTTTTTAATAGATTTTCTGTATTTAGAAGTTTTATCCTGAGTACTAACTTTACTGATGTCCTGTTTGCACAATCTTTTTGGGTCTTAGAAATTGATATGGGACATTCCCAGAATAATACGAGTTATGTGGACATGAAAGATTTTAGATAAAAGATACTGTCAGATTCGATTAATTTGGTGTTGCTAATGGTGAAAAGTAAAGTTGGTGGATGTTATGCCTGAGAATCACTTTTGCCAGTAGATTATGTATGGTTTTATTAGTTTCAAAAAGTGATTATTTCATCCAGTTACTTAAATGAAACCAATTTGAACTTTACACATTTGTGTCTAGGCATGATCTTTTTGCAATAAAGATCTGTTGTTTACCATTAATCTAGGTGTGATCTTTTAATAGTAAAGATCTGTTGTTTACCATTACTGTTGTTTCTATTTCAGAGAGTATTATGATGATGCTGTTGAATACCAAGTGTATCCTAAGAAAATTGCTACTGTTCAAGCACCAGTGGTTCAGGCAGAATCTGGAACAAAGGTCTGCATACTATTGTTTGGTAGCTGTTAATATGAGGGTGCTACAGGTACCATGAATGTGTTCAGAGTAAATTTTTCAGACTAGTGTTATTAAAATACCATTATGCAAGGGTGCCATTTTTTACCTTTCATTTTAAGGAAAATTTCCTGTGTTGCAAGCTATGTTACTACAAATTGACGTGTGGTTCATATGCTCTGATTTCATTTTTCATGAGGGAAGGGGACTTATTATGAAATAATAAAGTATCTGATGGCAAAAAGTGCATTGTTAATCTTACGTCAACAGTGCTTTTGTTTTGGACACTATTAAAGCTGGCCTTTTAGGTGCTGGTCAAAACATTGTGGCTTTTCAAAATCTCTGGAATTTCAGAAATAAAGATAAGCTGCTCATAGGGGCCAGGTGAGAATTTTAAGCATCGCAATTTACTCACGCTTAATATTAATTATGTTATTTTTCTGGCTGTTGTGTCCTAATTTGCATACTTACTGTCTTTCAGGTTGTGGTGTCCAATTTGCACCCATGCGTAAGTGTAGAGGATATGGAAGAGTTGCTTGGTACTGTGGGATCTGTGTTCAACGTTAGAATGGTCAGGCAAGGAGTTGCTGAAGCTTTCTTTGTAAACCAAGAGGATGCATACAGGCAAGTCAAACTTGAGATGTTCTGCAGAACCTTAGTCATTTAGTAACTAAATTTTGGCTTATATTAAAATGTTCTCAGTGATACTTTTAACTTAGTGGATGTAATTTGAAAAAAGGAAATGTAAATATTGGAAAGGACTGTCAGTTGTAATTTGAAAAAAGGAAATTTAAATATTGGAAAGGACTGTCAATTGATTTGTGATTTTGAATTCACATTTGAACCAGGTCAGTTGAGTTGTTCAACAATAGACAGTTGGATGGGCAACCCATGAAGGTTATGGTCGTCAGAAAGAAAGCCCAGGTGGTGACTTCAGCTCCAGCAAGGTCTGTCTTGAGAAATGCTAGGTGAGTAGTAATACAATGTTGAAGATAAGCTGAATAAAATACCATGATGGTTTTAAATTTCTTATTAACACTGAAAAAGGCAATTAAATATAGGTGGAAATGATCTAAATTGTACATACTATATACTTTTGGTAGGTTTTTATAATTGAGGTCATAATATAAATAATATTGCAATACCCTTGGTGTTTCAGGTAGTTTGTAATCTGTGAAGTGTAGTATTTAGTGGTCTGTTCAGAAAAACTCCTTGTACCATATGTTTTTACTATTTTCATTTTTCCATTGACTAATAATTTTGGATTTTTTTGAATTTTGCCACTGAGATATCTTTGGTTTCCAGTAATAAATTTTTTATCCTTAGAGTGTCTTTTAGATATTGATTAAAAGTAACGCCTCATAATTTTTGTTCTTACAGGGGCCGCACCAGTTACTATGTACAGTAGAGGTAAGAAATTTCATGTTTAATCGTAAGAAGTTTCATGTTTCTATGGATTGCTTGTTAAATACATGATTGGTGTATATGTACTTGAAGATACAAAATATTCTATTGGGTAACATGATACAGCATAAGAAATGTGGGTTCCATTACCTTGGCATTTTTTCTTTCACAGGACATGCAGATTGCAACAAGATAGAGATTCTTAGGTGATACTGTACCGTCATCGTAGCTGATTTCTGTCATTTTAATTTCTGTGGAAGTTTTTTAATTTTTTTTTTTTTATGTGACATTCAAAACAGATTGTAGTTTTGTTACAAAATGTAAATCTTTGAATACAGTTAGATTGTAACATTCATTGGCATTTATCGTGGAAAAGTCATATTTCATATTTTTGTGCATTTAAAAATGTTAGATATTTGTTTTGTGAAACAGCTATAATTTATAGCCAATTTTATTGAGAGCTATAGAAGTACCTGTCATTGCAAAGCATTTGGATTTAGTCAATTCCATAATTTTTAAGTTTTTATAAGATTGGAAGGTTTCCCCCCCAAAGATAGGACCCAATTTGTAGTGTAGTAAGAATGGCAAAAGTGTATCCTTTTGTAGAAACCAGTGGCATTAGAATGTCACTTACTATTAGTACTCTGTTAGTGTTCTGTAGAGAGCTCATAAACGTAAATCATTTGAGACTTATTGTCCATTATTGCTGAGTCATGGATGCTTGTATTGTACCATTTCAAGTGAAAGAAGTTTTAATAAATGGTCCTAGGTCTATTGTTGTATTTGTGTCCAGTAGTTGTGTGTGTGTGTACATTTAAGGCTAAACTAGTTTCCGACTTCGAATATAACGAGGGTTAGTGCAAAGCTGTTGCATTGCACACATGGCTCATCTCGATTATTTTCTCTTTGATAATCTTCAAATACACTACATGTGTAAAAGCAGAAGCAAAGATAATTTGGAACATTGCCTGCGCACAGCAACATTTATCCCAGTAATAAATTATGCAACATTTACCTTGTAACAGTCAAGCTGAGTATAACCTATCACTCCAACAAAGCTCCCCCTTCCTCCTTAGTCAGTTGATTCAAGCACGGACTGTACTTAACAAGAAATGCTGAGCCTTTGCATTGTATAACCAATAATGGTTATTCTAAGAGATGCTTTGGGGTTTATATGGGCTTACACAGGTCTTTTGGTCAACATGAGTATAGTACCCTTTTAAGTAAGGGGTTCACAATCATGCACAGTTTTAAGCTTTGCATAAATGGGTCTTGGAATATATTACCCATGTATACTAGGGGCCAACTGTATATTCAAATTAGTTAACTATGCAACATTTACAGAAGTGTGCCACAAAGAATTTATTGCAATGTCTCGAAGAAAACCACTTTTATGTAACCCATTTTCAATATAGCATTTTTGCTGTTAGGAGTCCCAGCACTAGGCTGAATGGCTAGTTTCATATATACATCGTCACAAAAAAATGCACCACACAGAGAGGTTTGTTGGTCGTGTTTCCTTTTTGTAGCAGATTAAAGGTTTTCGAATCTTGACTCTTACCAAGTCCTGTTTTAGTCTTCACAGGAAAGATAAAATTTATTAAATCCCCAACAGTGGTAGCAACATTGTTGAAATACATAGCAAAGAAATAAAATGTCTGGAATTAATGCTGGTACTTATTTTTTTAATGGATATAAAAGCATGAGGTTTTATGACTTGATAGAAAACTTTGGTAAGATGTATCTCATGTGGAAGTAATAATAATGGCAGATTAAACAAATCTGTCATCAGCACGAAAGGGTATCCTAATTTTTTTTTTTTTTAGTACATACTGCCCTACAAAGTTACACTAACACCATAAAGTAAACCATATACTGTCACAATAACAGTAGGTGCCACTGCTCTGTAAATGGGTTATTTGCTATTTTCTAATTAGTTCTTGAATGCTTTGCATGTGCAATGTTAATACACAGCCATTGTCAATCATTTTCCTTGACAAACTTGATATTTGACCACTGATAAGCAATATCAATAGTTACCTAATATATATAATAAATATTCACATGGACAATTTTGCTTTCGACTACTCTGCTGCTTAAGACGTACCAAAGGCATCAATAATACTTTAATAAAAATAGGCACCTGAACCTTGTCAGTAGGTTTCCAATTCTTAGAAAAGACCAGCAATTGTGTTTTTTATAAGTGTGAAGAATATATGAAGAGATTGACTAGTGGGTTATGATTTAAGGGTGGGTGTCGGATATACAATGTGGTCTAAAAATATCAAAACTATAAACAATACCCCAGAACAACATTCTGTACAAGACGAGAAGGATTATACTGCAATGTACATAAATGGGTGCATATCCACATCAGAAGTAGTTTTTTTTTTTTTTTTTTTTTTTTTTTTTTTTTTTTTTGCCAAATTACCCAACAAAATGTAAATTACCCTGCCTAACAAGCTGTTTTCTCAGAGAATAATGTACGCTAAGATTACCATTTAAAATTTAATTACTGTGTAAAGATACACCGTTACTCGGTAAGTGCTGTGGAAGACGTTCGAAAATAAAATCCAAAATACCTGTGTACTGCAAATTAAGTTTTCACTTCACAAATTACATGAAGATGGTGAAAATGGGAAATATTTTGGATACTTGCCCATGCAGGCTTTCAAGGAAATTGAGACGATAAAGCTGCAACGACTATGGAAGGTCACATCTAGATCTTGGTAATAGTAATTACATAACATGATTGAAGCCCATTATAATACATAAATGGATGGATATATGGAATGATGAGCATGACATAATATTGAAATATATCAAGCCAAGTGTTGGAATATGTAATTCGTCATAAGAGGAACGACACAATACTGAGTTAGCCTTAAAATATGGCGCTCCTTGACCAATGGATATTTGATGAATAGCCCACATGATCTGCTTTTCTATATACAGAATGTAAAGTAAACAGAACTATTAAAATACTTTTTGTGTGAATGCCAAAAATATAATCTGCAACAAATTACAAGTTTTGGAAACAAAATTTTGTCAATCTCCGTTTCCAATTAACCCTTTTCCCAAGGGGATTTAGAGCCGTCAGTGCGCTTCACTTCACGTTCATCATCATCATATCTTATCGCGCCAACATTGTATCCACTGCATAGCGGCCTGATTGCATTCGTAGAGGTCCAAATCTATACAGACTGGCCCATGTTCACACCCACTAAGTATGTGATCCAGCTTTTCCAGGTTTAAGGTGTTTCATGGCTTCTGGGAGTTCTTCAACAGTGAATGGTTCGAACTTCTCATGATTTTCTTGCATGACACGTTTCATTTCGTCCTTCATTCTTTTGAGATAAACTCGTTCTTTGTTAAATGGCTTTCCATTAAGTAAGAGTTGTTTAGCTACTGCGTTAGGTGTTACTGCAGCTATTCTTGTTTGGGTGTTCTTATCCGAGTTCAGTTTACTATTTGTTTTCCATGCTTTCTTACTGTTCCGAGTCATATCTGTGCTGCATATCAGTTCTTGTCATCTCTCACTTTTTCTCTTTGGCTACAGAGGCCAACAAAAGCACTCCTAGTTCGATGGTGTATTGGGCAAACGGGTCTAAATTGTATGCGTGTGTGTAATCCTTGTAAATCTCTTTACCTTGCTGTATGATACACGGGATGATAAGATATGATGATGAATAATCGCACCCAATATAATTTTAACCTTTTATTTTACCTCCATTTCTGCTTCCTTGCTGCAATTTTGCTGTCCAACCACTTCGATTATTACTTCATTGTGCAAGTGTGAGGTTTTCTCCCAGTTCCTTTACTTTCCGGGTCTCTATCCAATGCTTGGCTTGACATCCTTAATTTCATAAAAACTAAGTCGCTCTACTAAAGGGGAAATTCGGTGTAGAATACTTGTTGATGAATGGAGATGTTGATGGAAATGGCTCCAGGTGCTGTATGTCCACCCAATCTTAAGATAGGGGCAGAAGCGTGAGAGAATCAGTGCAGTACATTTGCCAACGAAATGATCAAAGAATTATAGAATACTGTATATGGACAAGATGGTTTGGAGACAACTGAGATAATTCAGGCTACCAATCGTTAAACAAAAAAGAGCACTGTAGGGAACTCTTACTGAGGAATTATGTTCTAATACTGTATTTGCCTTCCTTGCTTTTGCTTAATGTGGATCGCACTGATCAGGTTTACACTCGGATTAATTACAATATCTATTTCATGTCATAATGGTATTTAACCTTAAACTTTAATGTACCTGTACTTGACGGGCAGAAATGTTCTTGATACAGAGAGACACTATACCACTATATCACAACAACATTGGTAAACAAGGCCACCTGCCAAACTTGCAAATACATAATGATATTTACTAATTGTAATTTACAGTATTAACCTGAAGTACCAAGTATTTCGTTTCAATCCTGCACTGCGAAATTAAATTGCTGATTATGAGCTATTGTACTAGGAAAAAATATATATATATATATATATATATATATATATATATATATATATATATATAGTGTATATTGTGATTGTGTAATTGTATTTACAGATTATATATGTAAATGTAAATACACAGTATATGTATAGTATATGTATATATATATATATATATATATATATATATATATATATATATATATATATATATATATATATATATATATACAATTTCAGTTCATTCATTCGCTATTTTCAACCTTATAATGACGTGATACCATGAATCCCAGCCTTACCTTGCTATTGAGGCAGAAGGTTTAATCACCTCTGCCTGAGTGAGATTCTGTTTTGCTCTTTCTGCATATATAAGTACTTGCCAAAAATTTATGAAATATAACAGTTCGGTATATGGTTTTTATTCCCGTTGGGAAAAAACAAAGATCTACTTAGTAAAAAGTTTACTGATGGCAATAACCTTTTGAGCTAGGATGACTGAAAATATTGTTGTTCATATTCAATAAGCATCTTACTTTTTATAAATAACAGCACAGTTAATATACAGTATACTGTTTACAATTTAAGCCTTTAAAATTTACTCTTCCCTTATAAAAATTACAGTTTCTTCTCCTTAAATTGGTATTACTGTACATAAAAAAAACAATAAAGTAACGTGACCCTGTAGGTGTATAGTGACATCAGTGCACCTCAAGTGGTGCACTGTAGGCACTACTTAAAGTTCCTTGCAGCATTCCTTCTTCCCTTCGCTGCAACCCCTTTCATTCCGTTCGTATCATCTGTATACCATCTTACTTTCCACCATCTCCTAACATTTGCCTCGTACTGCAACTGCGAGGTCTTCCCCATGTTACACCTTTTTGCTTGCAATTTCCCCTTCAGCGCTGAATGACCTCATAAACCTAGTGCTTGGCCTTTGACCTAAATTTTATTTTCCAATTCCCATCCACAGGCCAGTAATTGTCATGGTTTACAGAACTTGTACGACCAGATTCCAGTCGTCTAGCTTCTTTCGTTAGACAGGCAGAAAATGAGATAAAAGGACGAGTGATTACGGGGGGAAGGGAGGGATAGCTGGTGGGGGTAAGGTGATTAGAAAGGAGAAAGACTAGTCTAGGGTTCAGGGAGAACGGAGGCGGGAGAGAAATCCAACGCTTGACAATAAACGAAAAGAAACAGGCTAGAGAATAACAGTTGTGTAAATATACAGATGTGATATCAATTAATTTAACGTAACGGTATAATAAAAATCATAAAGCATCTTTATGCAATTGCGTCATCCTGTAGTATTTACTGGTGCGCTTAAGATATGAAGTAAAATCACTTGAACAAAATCCTAACGTACTTTGCCTAGTTTTATACAAATATGTACCCGAGTTTGATATGCTCACGGCTGAAAATATTTTAACAAATTATGATCGGACGTGGAGGGCAATGGGTCATAACGAGATCGCAAAGACGTCGTCACGTTCAGATAAAAACAGCTCACCCCCGCATGGATTCAGAACAACCCCCTTGATTCAGAACTAGTTTAGTCCGGTTCGCGGTCGCCTGAATATGGATCGCTGAAGTTATGCTGGAAGGCACAATTATCGATTATTTTTTTATTTTTTTTTTGCTTGTTTTTTCTTCTTTTGCGGCTCGACGTCAAGTATATGCATGGCTTACCAAAATGATGTTAAGGCACGGTGCTTCAGGTTGCCGTTTTTCATCAAAGAACAACAGTTTCCAGTTACGAGACGTTGCATTGATGCGTTGTTTTCGGTATGACCAAGAATGTTGTTTTTTTTTTCTCCCAGAACCTTGCGCAAGGTGGATGTTAAGAAAATGAATAACGGGGCACTGCTGTCAATGAAGCAGGACTGGGCAAATTAGCCGATGTTCTCATGCTAATACGGTACACGGTAATGGATAATTATTGTGATTATTATTATCATTATTCCTACACTGAGGATTAATATGTTCATAATAACCATTTTTTTAAGTATAGTAAGTTATATAATCCAGTGTACAGACACCAGAATATGCATACATGCATATAAACAAGCTTACAAGTTTCTACGCATACAAAAGTATTGCTAGATGCATACGAAAACTGGGAAAGGGAGAAAGATATTTTTCACTAATACGTTATTGAACCCGAATTTCGATTTTAGACAGTAGGAATGTTGCCATTCCTTTCTGTTGTGTCTAGACTAATCTGATACGTCAAAAAATTCAATCGAAAGAACGAGGGAATCGACGAACTCGTGAAGTTAAAAGTAACAAATAACTAAAAAAGGCTTAATATAAGCGATATGCTTTTGTAGGTCATAACTTTTCTTCAAAATATGTAGGAAGGTGTGGATTACATAGATAATACCCTCTTCCTGGCGAATTATTCAGCATTTTCTGTTTCTTTCTCAGAATTCTCATTTCTCTTAATACTTCCCAATTATACACCTTTCATTGACTGTCGTCCACCATTTTTTCAAATGACTAGCCATCTTCACATTTATCACCATTTTAATTCTTCCTTTCCCATTATACTATAAAACTAATTGCAATTCATTCCAACATCTTCGTTTTGTTATTCATTCTGTGATCAAGTTCACACTTCTTCCATACTTGAAACTTTGCTCAACAAACCTTCTATACACTTCCACTTTGGCTTCCAATCCATAGACATAGCAAATCTTCATCTTTACACACATTCTGTCACTTGCCTCGCTTCACCTACACTAACTCACCTCTTCTCTCATCCTACAGTCATCCTCTATATTTCTTCCCGAATACCTATACGAATCAACCGATTACTGCTTTCATTCTCTCATTAACATTCATTGCTCTATCTTCCTTTCTTCTGTTCACCTGCTAAGGTAGGACTATCTAGCCAAGTTAAATGCCACCCTAAAGGACGAGACGACATTCAAAAGGATATGAGGAACCCCAGGACATCAAAAGAAGACCCAGCAAGCTTATCGAGGTGGTCAGTGCTTGTCCTGGCGGCATCAAGCTTTCCAAGATAGTCCGGAACTACGACCTTGGCTACTCGTACGGCAGTGTGAAGACTCACATGGCGAGAAATCCTCATGTCCTAATATCAACCAAATCCCATCCCCAACCTTTCACCTAGTAAAGAAGGGTTGCATCTCCGGACGCTATTCATCCCCTCCCATGTGGAATTCATTGATCTTGGCCGCAGCAACAAGTCCAATAGCATCACAGCTACCGTCGATGTGTTGAGTCTCTCCACGCGAACGTGCCTGTCGACAAAACCACAGATTAATCACTGAAAAGTTGTACGATGATGACTCTCTCCCTTCCACCAGCATCCCAAAGGAGACACTATGGAGAAGACTCTTCAGGGCATGTATACACAGGATGCACCCTTTAGATTCCTCTGGGGCAAGGCGTATCAAGAAAGAAAAGTCTTGCAATCGCGTTAGGTGTGCTATTTGCGAACCTCTTCATAGTTGATAGCAAAGTTTTCAGAAAAATGGACACCCATATCATTAATTGCATTTGTAAAGATCACCAACATGGATTCCTTTGAAACTACATCTAGTATACTGTACACTTCGCGACAGCATGGCGTGCCAATAACCAGCTTCCCTTTCTTGATGTTCTTCTGAACCTCCACAACAATAAGTTCAGTACTACGCCTCGCATCAAGGCCGCCAGCTATTAATCCTGGCCAACTTAAGACACTGCATGGGCGGTATCAGCGAGTACTGTACACCAACGTCCGCCATTCCCTCTTCCATTGCTGTAGTTGCGCCTCTACCTACAAGAAGCTTGAGAAATTCACCCAGCAACATGCAGATGACAGATTACACAACAGCATGGCCGAGAAGTCGCCAGAAAGACAGTCAAATGTTGGCATGGCAATTAGGTGCATGTAGAGAGAGAGAGAGAGAGAGAGAGAGAGAGAGAGAGAGAGAGAGAGAGAGAGAGAGAGAGAGAGAGAGAGAGAGAGAGGCAACAATAATGGCGAAGACCAGGTAACTCTACTACCGAAACCACATGACTATGGCCTACAGAGAGGACAAGTAAATTATGTATACATATACATATATACAGTATATGCATACATATACATGTATGTATATGTTATATATATGTATATATATATATATATAATATATATATATATATATATATATATATATATATATATATATATATATATATATATATATATATATATATACTCTATATATATATATGTATAATTGTCCTCTCTAGGTCGTGGTCATGTACTCGTATATATGTGTGTGTGTCGTGTAGTATGTATGTATGTATGTATAACTTACAGAATGTTTTGTGTTGCTCTGATTAAAACAATATAGAATTTTTCTAAATGATGACTTATTTGGCTCGATAATACACAATTACATTACTCGTGAAAAGGTGCCTTTCATATAAAAATGGGAAGCTGTTTCGTTACCAGCAATCAGCTTAGCTAATCAGACATGCTGGATATGAAGAATACATTCAGAAATGTTTGCATTAATGACATATAACTAATTCATGTGTATTGATTAAAAGCTCAATATTTAGTTAGAGTAAAAACCGTTTTCTTTTTATATTGTTTAGTATCATTAGATTTTCATTTAATTCTTATCATCTGTTAAGATTTCGTTAAAAAAGTGAAAACCCGCAAGTTGTAGTATCTATCCTTGTTTCCATTTGAAACAATATTTTTAGAAAACAGCAAGAGATGCCTCGACTCAAGATCAGGCACATGTGTTTTTTTTTTCGGGGACACGTCTCAGTGTGCGTAACCATTGAGTCTAGACCTTGAAAACAGCGGTCACTTTCCGTCTGATTTCGTGAATTCGCAAGTCTCAGTTCCGAAATGGAAAATGATTAATGTGAAATTATCGCAATCAAGGGAAAGACCTTTTAAACTGCACTGCATAAAACCAATTCCTTCTGAAAAGTTCTATTTGTGGATCAGTTTGGGGCAGGTTAAGTGCAAACATTTATGGACGTTAGATGGACGAACAAACTTTTTCACATTCACGTACCTACACACACACACACATATATATATATATATATATATATATATATATATATATATATATATATATATATATATATATATATATATATATGTGTGTGTGTGTGTGTGTGTGTGTGTGTGTGTGTGTGTGTGTGCGTGTGTGAATATCTAATTTTAAACGATTGAAAGTGAGATCCTAAAGTTAATTAAAGGGTTACAAAATTTTAGAGTCCATGTCAATGATAGAAATGACAGGAAGCAACCCAGGATAAGAGGAAGATATTCATTCATTTGGAAAGATACAGTAATGAGCAAATGAAATGAGAGAGAGAGAGAGAGAGAGAGAGAGAGAGAGAGAGAGAGAGAGAGAGAGAGAGAGAGAGAGAGAGAGAGAGAGAGAGAGAGAGAGAGGCTATTATTAGTCTCAAAAAATTTTATTAAATTTATAGCAGTAAAATTTATTAAAATGCTAGTCGTAGTTGAACAGCGAGTTCCTTAGGCAAGTACAGTTTAGCAATGCAGTACAATATTTATGTACTGTGGCTGGATGTTTGCTTACAAGACCTCAGCCCAGTGTTGAACAAATATATTTCTGTGCCTTTGGTATGGTATCTTTCCCCCTCAGTGTTTATTTTTGCCATGTTACTCGTCCATATTCTTGAGTTCCCTATTTGTAATATAACACATCTTCAATCCACCATTAGTTATGAAATTTCATTTATTTTTAGTATTTTCATCGTTTTGATAATTCTGATATTGATTGTCTGTGGAAAACATTTGAGATCTTGTCACACCTGTGGTCGAAGTATATTCATGGTCACACCTATCCTAGCCAAGTGTTGTGAGTAAATGTACTGTAGGTACATAAAAGCCAAAAGTTAGCTGAAAGCATAATGAAGATACAATGAATGCTTAAGGTGTAGGGAAACTCATATACATGATACGAATAAAAAACTGACTGTAGCAGGTGTTGACCCCTTTTAATATAGCTAGCGGGCAGCACATGTCTACAGGTGAGCTGTTTCCCACATGGTTGAGACCGTGTGGTGGCGAAGCGAATGAGGTGTAGGCATATAACCATAGCCACCGAGAGATATCTCTCTCGGTGGCCATGATACAACTGTGAGAGTGTTTAGTGGAAGGTGCTGAACCTGGCAGCTAAACCTATAAAAAAAAACAGGTTCAGCGACAAAGCCAGGAATATTACAGAGCTCCAAACCCCCTCCCCCACCTCTTCCTCATAAAACAAGATACCAAGAACAGAGGAATGTGCACATGCTCATGCATCACTGAGGTTGTTTACAAGAGATAGGTATATACAGTATACATGTGATTATTGATTTTTTTTCAAACGGAATGCGTAGTCATATTGCTAAGCTGGTGCCTTTCAGGATGGCAATAAGGTACTAAGTCACAGAGAAGAATAAAATTACATGTAAACTAAAAATTCAACATAAATATATATAAGTACAAGATTTGAATTGCACACCTGCACCACATGCCTACTAGGTAAAATGCTCTTTGGGATGTAATGAAACAAAAATTGTGCAAAGCAGTCGTTATGATATGATATACAGAAAGCTGTTCCACGTCCCTACTGAGATGCTGATAAGGTACTAGGTAATTTTTATAGATTTAGTTCTGTTACAGATTCATTTTTCTTGCGGTCGGATTTGATGGCAGACTTCGAGAGGTTGACTGGGACATGTTGTCCTCTTCGAGACATCCTTGTTTTAGTCTGTTGATAGAAACTCTGTCGTTGTTCCCATGTAGCTGTATTTGGAACGTTTTATTTATTTGTTTAAGGATGGAGTAGTCTACACTTTATGGGCGTGTAAGAGAAGGTTTTGTGGGCATTGTTCTGTAGCAATAGGAATGAGCAAGTAGGCAGATTCTTTTGGATGTATTGCCTCGTTGTATCTTGGTATGTTTTTCTCCATGGGCATAGCTTTCCAGTGGTTTTGTGGTATGTTCTCGTGGTGTACCAGGACTTGAAAGTAGCCCTTCCTGCTGTTGAACTCTGAGAAAATTCTTGTGGGGTGAAGGAAGGAGGTGATGTCTGCCATGTGGTGAAGTGGATAGTGATCAAGCTCTGTTTGTAGATGGAGGCACCTGCAATCCCCACAGAGTGCCAAGAGTGCCAAGGGTATCTTTACTATGTGGAGTGGCGAGGCCAATTGGCTGGAGCCCCTTTTAGCAAAGGCCTCCATCTGTTCCATTTCTGTGAAGGCCTTTTTTGCGGTGTAAAAGTTTGTCTAGGGTCAGGCAGTGGAATTTGGAATGGGCTGGATGTTGGGGAGGGTGCTCTGTCATTTTTACGTGGTGGTGTATGCCATGCATTGATGGTATGCCTGGTATTTTTTGAGCTCGGGCTTGAAAACACAGGGTGTGTAGGCCCATGGCCATTTGAAGAGACAGATAGCTTCTTGAGTCTAGTGGTAAGTGATGCTGTTTGGAAGGAAGAAAGATTCCGGAGGCAGTGATGGGCGATGTGTACAAGTAGCCTGAAGTGTCTGAGACAGTTGATGTCAATTTTTTTTCTTCGTGAGGTGGCGAGTGAGATCTGGTTGCTGCATGATGGGTAGGTGGCTTCCATTGGTGGGTACAAACCATAGATCACTGTCTGGGGGACCTCTAGTGGTCCGCCAGTGATACAAGAATAATAGAGTTGAGGCCACCTGCGTCCACTAAGAACTTCTTACTAGAGGCTTAGTCAGAGATGTAGAATCTGGAGGAATGAGTGTCCATTAGGGTTGTTACAGTCACCATAATTATCTGGGTGACTGCCCTGTTCGCCTATTTATCCATCTGCATCTGAGGCGCAATTCCTTGATACTTTGCCAAAGTTGCAAAGGCATATTCAAAGGATGAGTGGGTTGGGGCATCCTTTTTGCCTTTGCTTGAATGGGCACTTTTGTATGACATGGTCTTCACCCACTCTGTTGTTATCTTGGTCCTGGTCTCCTTTGGCTTTGCAGATGTTGTGGGTGGCGTTTTGTAAGGCCTTGGATACCTCCAGCAACTCGCCCATCCTCTGCAGGTTTGCTAACAGTTTTCTTTTAGTATTGAGGAGGATATCCCAAATGTTAGTAAGCAGTCAGAGAAACCATATTTCCATCGCTAGATCGACCATCTAGGGTTTTCTGTCAGTGTCGAGGTCAAGCAGCATCAGGAGGGACTCGAGTTCATCCCAAGATGCCCTTGTCATTGTGTATTCCATCAGTGTGTTGAGCAGGTTGAGGAGCGGCAGAAGAGAGAACTGGAATATCAAGAACTTGACTAGGTTGTTGCATTTGATCCTGTCATCTTGGATGTCAAGCCAACATGTGATATAGGGAAGAGGGCGTCTGGGATCGCCTAGAAGACATAGTCTGCCTTCTTTGTCAACACTTGTGATGTTTTGGAGGTAGAATTTGACGTCTGCCCTTTGCTAGTAGGCTGATGGTTCGGTCGCTAAGAAGGAAGGAAGACAGAAGTTTACGGTCTTCGGGCTTGCCTGCTCTCTTTTTTTTTTACATTTTTATGAGATTTCCTTACCTGATAATCTTACATAGCTTAGGCACAGCTGTAGTTAGTCTGTTAGTATATCGGGGTTAGGTGCTAGAATCATTTGGGCCCAGCACGCTATTGAGGTGACTGTAACTCTTGAGAGAGGGTAAAGAAACTGAGACACCATATTAAGTTTGCTAGTTTTTTTTAACATTGGTAGGTATGGCCGTTGTTAGTCTGAAATGTACGACGTTTGACTCGAAACTACCCCAAGGTGAAATTACATATAAAATCCATTACTGGCTTCTTATATCGGCATGCATGGCCATAGTTAGTCCGTGAATCGTGTTGTTCGATGCAAAAACTATGCTGTGTCCACTGATTTGGTGGACAACCTTGCGCTCTCGAAAGAGAGAGCCTGAGATGTTGTATTTAGCTCGTTACAGTTTTTTTTTTTTTTTTTTTTTGTAGGGCATGACTGCATTTGGTCTGTTAATTGTCAGTGCAGTCACTCGTTCACAGGATATGAACTATATTAGATTTATTACTTTTGTTTTTAGTTTCAGCTTGCCTTATACCAGCATGGGCTGTTGCTCTTGGGCAGCCCATGCGGGCTCTGAGCTATTTTAATAAGGCCCGTTGGCTGCATAGTAACTACAGGTGATCTGTAACTTACTGTAAGTGGTGTTGATGCCAGTGACGTGTGGGCACATAGATATGAGAGCACTTTGTGAGAGGTTGTCGAACCTCGAGGCTAAACTGGGTTCAGCAGCGAAGCAGGGAAGCTGACACAGGAACTTGCCTCCTCTAACAGATACCAGTCAAGCCTAACTTTCCATAATTTAACTTAGGAGGGTATGGATTAAACTTCCTCTGCCCAACAATGCTCGTAAGCCTATTTTCTCCTTTTCACTCTAATTCTGTTCCCTTATGACCATATATTCATGCTACCACAACTTTCTCTCCTGGAACACAGTGTCACCCATACAATCCATGAACTATTTGGCACATTTTCCCCTTTCACCGTCTTCCTGATACTCTAGTCTGTTATTCTCGGTCCTGTTCAGTCCCCCCCCCCCACTCTCTCCCTCTCTCGCTCTCAAGTTCACAGTAAGGATTTTAAGACATAATGAATGAAGAATATAAAAAGGAAAAATATAAGAAATACTCATAAAAGTATCTATCCATAAAAAGAAAACAACCAGCTTACGAATCTGCTAATATAATTTCTAACCTAGATTACGCTCCACATGAGCTTGGAAACTGGCTGTTTTGTAAATGTATGCTTGTAATTGCAGTTTGTTAATATTCCTTTTTTGTTAACTGTTTCACTGTGGAGAATGAGTATTATTAGTTAAAATCGGTAATCCTCTGGAGTTGCATTTAACATCGAAGTCTAAAGCAAAAGACGAAAACTCAAAGAAACCGAATTATATTCAGGCTCTTTTAAATTTTCCGCTGGTTAGTGACAGGCAAGGTGAGACACCACATTACATGACCGGTTAAACAGATATTTAGGATGTCTGTTTATACAAAATTACGCGCGTCCAATTATGCGTAGTTCGCATTTGTGTCGGGGAAACCACATTTAACGTGATTGGTGGACTCGGCATTACGTGGGAAAATTTTACAGGTGCCTCGGTGTACAGAGATAAACAGTTCTTTGTTAAGTAAGTGGAGAAATGTAAGCAACGCAGAAACCTTTGAGGAAAAAGGAATACTTTGGTATAAGTAAATTGAATAACCACGACAACCTTGACATTTCATATGCTGGTTACGAGCTCGTTGTCACCCGCTCTAGATCTGTAGCCTAATCGCGTGAACGTACTTTCACATTCCCTTTTCTTCTTCTCTCATGATTATCCCCCAAATCCATCTAATTATTTGTTCTCTTTGTGATAGAACATGAAAAAAACAATGGATAGGAGAGGGAATGAAATGTAAAAATTTCTTCTTTCTTTGGAATTCATTGACTTGGTCGGAAAAAACCGTGATTATTCTTAATCTGTGAGATACCGTTGTGACACTTGTATTCATTAGAAGATATGCTTTAGACAATAATGTGCGGTATATATACAAAAACTGTGTTAATCTTAAATCGGTCTTCTTAATGCTAATTTAATAGATATATATGGTTCTGTAAGATTTCGTGCTTCATCCCAATTGTCTTAAATTGAATTCTGGCGTAAGGTTAGGTTAAATTGCCCGCGGTGTCATCAAAATAGAACCTTTACTGACTTGATGCAAAAATTTAATCTTGTACATTATTATTAGATTATAGATATTCTACATAGAGACAGAATAGTTTGAAACTGTAAACGATTTCATATTTAACTTAAGAAATACCAGAAAGATAGTATTGGCAGAACATGACCCCATCTGAGTTTGTGTACATCATCAGTCTGTCCGCCGCTGGCTGAACGTCAAAAACCTTCTTCCTATTGTGTATACCGTGTGGCCGATTCTCCATTTGTCGAAGGTAATATAAGCATATATATACCTATTTGATATTTAAATCAACTAACAATTTATGTGAAATGTGGCATTTAGCAAGAGGGAAACTGGAGAATGTAAATTATATCGGAGAAAAAGACAATGAAGGTGAGAGGTGGTTTTGACATTCTTGATGCTTTTCCTTTCCATCTGGCAGGAAATTAGGATAGCGTAAACGTCATCCGCGAAATAGACCCATTTATGGGGAAACTGGTCTATGAAAACGCTGTTTATGATCGGACGGCTTAAACAATATACTGGACTGTAAATTAGTAGGCAGGATATTGATATTACAGGTTAAAATAACCTCGGCGTGCCTGTATGAAGAGGAAGCATATCGTGGTTTTTGGAAATACCGCTTGTGTAATGGGCTAACCAGCGGTACTTTTTTTGAAGGCCATTCAGATCTCGTGCAGTGTTAGGCTACTTAATGTTCACCCAAATTTTACGAAGGGTAAACTAGTGTGCTGAATGCTTGGGTTGCACTGTATTTAACAAAAAGGACAGCGGTAGCCTAGGCTGCCCTACGTGGAAAGGATGTCTTAGGCATGGCCCTCGTTCTCGTTCATAAATGATTGATTAGTGAGGCTAGGCATGTTTTTTCTAATCTGGATGCAAATTAATATAGTCTAGGCTGATACTCGGATGCTCTAGCCAAATTTCTCGCCATACCCTGTATCCTAGGTTACTTGAACCAGTTATTTTTCTCACTGCATAACTATCATGGGTTATATGCAGCTGTAACTGTTGCTGGTGAAAATCCCAGTAATTCTAAGTTGCCGCGGAGCTACTACTTAGTTCTACCAAAATCCCTTGTTTTAGTATTTATCCAGTCCCCCATAAATAACAGTAGCCTAATGGAGATGACCCCTACAGGAAACTTGTATTTTTAGGTATTTTTAGGGGGAAGGAAAACTGCAAACAATGGCTTGTTTTCTAGTATCAAGTTTAATACTACTTAGTTTGCTTGGTGTTTAATTTTGTTTACAACTAAAATGTGGAATAGTTTACTTAGTGCAGTTATGGAATTATCTGACAACCAAATGTTTATGCGAGGAGCAAATTAATTCCTGCTTTCTGCTCACCTGGATTCGTGTGTATTGGTCTTATTATCTATTCCCTTATATTTATATATATATATATATATATATATATATATATATATATATATATATATATATATATATATATATATATATATATATATATATATATATATATATCATCTAGTCCATCTAGTCCCCTGCAACTTGTCTAAGTAGGCTGATTTCTCTTAGGATTCCTCTAGGGTTTATAATCTGTTGACTCTGTCCACAAGGGTTTTCAGCAGATTTATAGAAGGAAACAAAAAAGTGATTTAGTCTACATGCATAAACCAGAAGAAAAGCATTCAGAAAAGTACTTGGTTCATATCTGTAATTAATATCACTCACAAAACCTATTAATAATGAACAAAGGTATTACAAGGCAAGTAGAGGGATTTATCCTAACAGTAATCATACCATCTCTAGTCCGACCTAGAACACTGGGTCCTTACAGATGATGGGTACTTGACCTTCACTGTACCCCCTACTTTGACAGCTGACTTACACTCTGTGTGTCATAGATCAAATTACAGGGTTGCTTTCCAACCTTACATTCTTCAGTTCATTCTGAGGATGCTGGGTCCCAGTAAATTACGTGGATGCATCCCAACCTTACATTTCCTAATCTAACCTAACTTAGGGGGACTGGATCTTACCTGACCTAGAGTACCATAAATCATTGAAGTGAATTGTAAAAATTCAACCCAACTTTACCTTGCTCAACAGTTCCTAACTGGCAAGGGTACATCCTTTTTCTCCCAGTTACATTGTACACTGCTTAGTTTATTCAGTATTTTAAGGTTGAGAGACACAGCTAGAAGGCACACGTGTCCCTGTTGTCCCAATCAGCTCTCCAGAGGGTTTTGTGGTGGAGAGCCTCATATCAGTGGGAAGGAATATTTTCATATAGATAGTAGTAGTTGAACTTCACGATTTTTCATATAAAAGTTATCATTGCTTATTTATTATCTCCATCAGTACCTCTGACACACAAGCAGTCTTTGTTAAACAGATTACCATTGTATTGGATGGTGAAAGTTGAGAACTTCATCAGGAGACGTAAAGTTTCCAAACATTATATAACAGAAAAAACAGATTGTACAATTTCTCATGTAAAACAAAATGTCTCTAAACAATTTATAGGAAACCCTTTCAAAACAACAAAAGTGGATTTGAAATATAGAGTAAGGCGTCATATTTTCATCAGTAAATATGTAACTTATTATTCAGTTACTAGTTGTATTATTTATGGGAAAAATGTCAAAATAACCATCATTTAATAATTTCTCATATTTTTTCTCACAAGGACTTTTAGTACTGATTTCTTGGTATTACGGGCTGCCTTTCAACCTCAGTTAACCAAAGCTAGGCATAACTAATTTGATACAAAATTTTGGTGGCTAACAAATCATTTACTGTATCTGTACAAGGTAAGTGTTTGCTAACTTGACCAATCAGAGGACATTATTTCATTAGGCTACACACAATGTTAAATGAGAGAGGCTAGACCTAAGCCTTGTAACTGAAATACCAAAAAGAATTCCAAGACTGTATCCTGTTAGGCTGCTTAGGCTAACCTAATTGTACACTAGCATACTATTGCTGATCTGGTAAATGATACTTTTAAAGTGCTCTACTGAAGTGTGAAGTCAAGCAAAAGAGGCATTGTAGTATGAAATAAACTCATTTACAGTATATGAATTATGTATGAAATCAACTCTAAACAAAGAAATAAAAAACTGAGAACAGGGATTTAATTTATTTTGAAAGTATAAAAGGCCAAGAAGCCTATGAGCAAAATGGACAGTACCATTGGGAAATTTTGATAACAGGGTGCATTGCATCATAATCTAACCTAGGGCATAGTGTCCCACCTGACTATGAGTCTTTGACCCCCTGGACCCTCACTCCCTAACCATGTTCAGAATTGCTGTGTACTACTTGACTGGGCAGCAGCAGTAATTATTGGAAGTAAGTCAAAGGTTTAAGTGTACTGTAACGAGCTTAATACTATACTGCAACCCCTCAAGGTATAATTTTTTTTTTTAATTAACAAGATACATTTTGATGATTTTCTTAGGTTTCCATTTTAGATGTGGTGCATTTGCAGAAAAGACCTAAAAGTTAGTGGTAAAAATATAGTACAGTTTAGTTTAGGGTATTAAACTATTTGGAATGGGTGCTAGCTGTGGGATATTGTAATTGTTTATGTTATTCTAGTGTCTGTTGCTTATCAGATAGCCAAACCCCCTGAGCATCAGGCCGATGGAGGGCTATTGTTTTTCATATATATATGTAATATTTATTTTGATGGAATGGAGGGTGGAAAGCTGCATCTTTCCAGTCTACTCTCTTATTGATACAGTATTATACTCCATTTTATTCCCTTTCATATACTAATAGAACTATTTTAAACTTGCAGGGCAGTGTTGAATATAGTTTTTTCTGACCTAGGGTGCCATAAACTTTTTGGGCTGCCCACCCATCCTAACAGGACCTAGGGCACTGTAAATCGTAGAAAACAATATTTGCTTTCAAATGCCTTTTGTACATTTTGATTCTACTACCATGTCTCTTTCTCTAGAGCTCTTCCTTGATGTAACTCTGCATACTGTTGTTGTCTTTTGTATGTTTTCTTACAGTAATTTCCACTGAACCTAATGGAAATTTTAATAACTTCAGTTACTGTTTTGTGAACCTGCACTGTGCAACAGCTAGTCTTCTGAATAGCTTAAACTTACTGTGTATGCACTTCACTGACTGGTAAGGTACCTTGTTTTATATTTAAACTGGCAATAAGGTTATTTTGTTCTCGAGAGTTCAAAAAAATCCTTAAATCACTCAATGATGTAGCCTCCTGGATAAAGGGCTGTTAGTCAAAGGTGGTGTTGCCATGACTCAGTGAACTTTAACATTGCATTAAGCTCCCACCTAACAGTGCTACCCCACTTTTTCGCGCTTCACTTTTTCACGCTTCATTTTATCATGGATTTTTGTGGAACATACTTTTCACTTTTATGTGGGAACTGTCACTAATTGGCAAATTTTTCTATGGACAGCATCCAAAATTGTCACTAATTTGCTTTTTTACATATTAAATTAGGCAGTCAGCATTTTAGTTTGGCGTACAGGTATTTGGCAAAGTTAATCATATATTTGAATATAATGCGCAGGTACTTCTGCAATGTAATCTCAGCTGTGCTATGCCCTGCCTTTCTTGGTGCTACCCTAGCTTGTACCCCCAGTATTTGTAGTTAATTAAATCATGAAATAATGCTAACTGTATATCCAGAGGCTGCTTCCTTTGAAGAGGCAGTTTTGGTATCCATTAAAAAAGGTAAATTTATTAATATTCTTTCTCACAATGACAGAGCTTGATTCTAGCAGCTGTGTCCATGTTTTCACAATAGAAAACATAATCTCAGACAAGTAAGTAAATATGAAAACGACTACACACTGTAGTCATATGGTTGATATTGATACATTTAAAAATGCCATTCTGCATGAGGAAGAACTGTTGAATTAATGTTAGACCATGTGTTCTTACCATCAGTATTCTAGAACTTTGTTGGTTTTGAATTATTGCTTGTCAAAGATTGCTGGATATTTAATTGTTGATGCAGTTGTCCATGAACAGTTTGCATGTAGCCTATTTGGAGTATATATGCTGGTGGAACACATCTTTGAATTGCCGGTCTGTGCATAAGTACCATGTGGCTGTTGCTTATTGGTGCTGTGTTTGTTTTGCATGACCGTTAGGAAATTTGGATGCTGTACTGCAAGTTTTGTTTAGTGCTTATGTTTTTTTTTCCCCACCCTCCTTTTGGCTTTGGTGACTAAATTTTGTACATTAAATGCCTTCTGGGGATAATTGACACATACAGCATTGATTTAGATAATTTTATTTAAATAAACCTTTAATTGTGTATTGTGATTACAGTATTATTAATTATTTTTATCATAGCACCTTAGTTTTTATGACCTGTTGGTTATCAGGAATACTGTATAATGATTTTTACAGTTTTCCTCTATGTTGCATAAGTGCTGTACTGAAGTATTTTTGGAGTCATTGCTCATTGTTTGTCTTTGTTTCACACCAAGTAAGTCTTTGGGCAAGATGAGTACAATATCTGCTGGCACTAATTTCTGCTTTTGTACACAATACAAAGTTGTTTTTGTTGATTGTGTGGACTAACATCTCCCACCCTTATTTACTAAATTGCAAAAGTTTTCTTTTTCCAGTTTAACTGATATCAGTTCTGAACTTGCAATATTAAGGGATTATGACAGAGGAGGAGAAGAAAAAAAAAAAAAAAGTGATTTAGGAGATGACATTCCCTTAAACAAGAAGTTGAACTAGGATTTATCCATCATGAATATGAATTCTAAGTACTGTAGATATTGTAATGTAACTGACCACCAGCGATATAGATTATTGGTACAGGTCAGATCACCAGTAATCGGTCTCTGATAATAGCTTTTGCTTGATGGAGTAACTGAGAGCTTGCATATTACAGGTCCAAATTGAAATTAATTTATGACATTTTGATCATGTCTGATAAGTAGATGAAGGTTGACTACATTCAAGTCAACTATAGTTTCAGGACTAATAGACTGACAAGTCTGTTATGACTAGAGGGAGCTGCAGTCAGTAATCAGTGAGGTAAGTCTTTATACTGAATGTGGCAAAGTAAAGGGATGAAAGCATATAACAATAGATAAGACTTCTGTTGAGAGAAGTGGCTGTATATTTATGAACAGTTAATGCCAACACTTCACACTGGTCATCATTTTAGCCAAATGAATTACAAGAGATGTGTAACATGGTACCTATAAAGACAGTAAAGTTGACATGGAGGGATAGCATATTGTATGATTAAGGATTCAAATGCAGGATGCAACAAGGTTGTAGATACAGTGGAACGGTCTCGACCCGTGCGAAACTCGACAAAATCGGATTCTGACACGAAATGCGAGTAAAGTTTGCGCCGGGAACAACAAACTGGAATCCGACCCGATGCGATCCGACCCGTCGACAGGAAACATATGATGTTTGTAAACAAAAGTGTTTGTTAACGCCGCCGCTAGTTGGCAGCGTTAGTGATTTTATACATTACAGTAGACTCTGAATGGAATATACCATAAATTAATACAATCCTGAAAGTACACAATGTTTATGTAATTACAGTAGTACGCGATCGCCACCACGGCGCCCTGGTTTGTTTACATTTGCGCTTGCCACAAGCTGCCGACAGTAATAACAAGACTTTTCTTAATTTTTTATAACAGACTACAGTACATTCGGCTTATTTTTAATATTATATTATTAATTTAATGTAATGACCAGGCTTGTTTTTTCATTGTATTTATCATTAACAACAGTTTTGTTTACCCGTTACAGTACATTCTGGAGTGCATATGGGCTGCCTAGCCTAGCCTGCAGCGCTCGGTCTACCACTGGTAGGCCAATTTTTTTGATACAGTATGCATTTAAAACTGTAGAAGACTTCTAATAAGGTAAGTTATGTAACTCTGAACTTATTTAATTGTAATGTGTGTAGTGTTTTGTATAAAAAGACAAAATGACTGGTGGTCAGGAATGGATTAATCCATTTTCAGTTATTTCTTATGGTCGAAATTGATTGAATTGACAAAATCGAATCTCGACATTCCTTCAGATTAGCGAAACCGAGTGTAGTTTGGACACCAGTATGTGTATAATTTGTTTGTTTTAATGCCTATCCCGGTTCCTCATGAAGAATAATGAACCTGTGTCCTGGAGCAAGCCCTAAACCATTAAGCCATGAAAGATTTTCTTTTATTATACTCTCATTCGTACATGGTTAATGGTGAACTCCAACTAGGGAACTCCCTTAAACCTTTTTTTTATATAAGTAAGTTTACTATTAGTTCCTACTTTTCGCTGCAGCTTGAGTTTTAAATTTCGCAGTAGCGCTGATATTGTTTTGGTGTAGGTAACAGACCTGCCCACTTTCAAGGAAGAATAGGCACAACTGGCTCAGGTATTCAATTCGTTCCTGCTGCTCGTTGGCTGAACATCGGTCAATGGGTAGCTTTTGTTTGATTTGTTTCCACTGGTTGTTTGTGGACATTGCCGAATTTGGTGAAGTACGTTGCAGTTTTTGGTAGCGCTAATCACCTTTTTTCTTAATTGTGACTGAATATATCAGATTCTAGTGCTCATAGTATTAGGTATTGCAGCAAGGGCTGCAAGACGAGACTGACATCTGCTAAGTATGACACTCATACTATCTGAACCTCTTGTAGAGGGCATAATTGTTCTCCTGACATTATCTGTGATGAATGTAAGGAGTGGAATCAGGGGAAATGGGAGGCTTTAAATTCTCATTTAGCAAGACTTCAAAGAGACAGAAAGAGAAAGGCGGCTGCCAAAGCCGAGGTTAGGTTGCAGCATTCTCCAGAGGTGTCTGTCCTTTCGACTCCTATGACAGCTTTTTCCCCTATTCCAAGCCCTCTGTCTCTGCCTGTAATTCCTTTACCGGGCTCCCAACCTTCCGAGCCCAGTGCCTTAGCCAGTCTTGAAGCCTGAGTAGATAAGAAGTTTAGCTATCTGGTAGCTACTGTAACCCAATTGGGCGCTTCTTTTAAGATCTTAATGAATCAGTTGAGTGCAAAAAGTGTCAGTGCAAGTGTCGTGTCAGTGGAGGAGGTGGCTACTCTTCCTGCTGACGCTCCTAGACCTAGGTACCTGTCAAACTCCCCTAAACCTGGGAGGAGGCAAACCAAACATCCAAGGGAGGTCGGTGGGGTTTGCCCACGGGTAGTTAACCCCCCCCAGTTGAGACTGTTGGTGATCCCAGGTATCGTCAGGCAGCCACTGGAAAGGCGTCTTACACATCTCCTAAACTCGGTCCCTGCCAAACTCCCCTAAACTTGGGAGAAGACATACTGTCAGTCCATGGGAGTCCGTAGGGGTTTTTGCCTCCAGATAGTTACTCCTCAGTCGATCCTGCTGTCCGCAGTTTTCGAAGGACACCTACTGAAAAGGCTTACAGCAAACCCACCATATTCATGTTCTCATGATTCGTGGACTCACCGATTTGCAGGATTTTCTGTGGAATGTATCTATAAATTATTCATGGAAAATTTGGCAATTCACAGACTTTTTCGTGGGGAAATATTCACTAATTAGTGTATTTTGATGTTATTTTCATGACTAAATACATTTTTTATGATAAAAAAATGATTTACCAATTTTCAAATAATAATAATAATAATAATAATAATAATAATAATAAATAATACATAACTCAGAGAGGGAGAAACTGGTTTTTTCCCCTCCATTCAGGACGGACCCCGATCTCATTAAAGCGAAGATAGATGCTCAGAATTGATAGTATTGAAATACTAAAATTATATTAAAGTACTATTGAGATTATATTAAAATGATATATGTGTTTTAGGATGATAATACAGTATAAGCATTTTTAGAGGGTACATTTCATGATAAAATAATGATTTATGGTACAAACTAATTTTCAGATATTAATACAGTATTATTAAGTTTAATAAGATTAAATAATAACATTAAATAATAGTAATAATTCTCTCTCTCTCTCTCTCTCTCTCTCTCTCTCTCTCTCTCTCTCTCTCTCTCTCTCTCTCTCTCTCTCTCTCTCTCTCTCTCTCTCATTTAGGGGAGAGAATTTTTCTGACGTAATATGTATGTATGTTTCTTTTGTATGATAAATTATTCATTTACCTGATAAGTACTAATTTTCACATATGTAGATTAATAAGATTAAATAATAATGATAATAATAATAATATAATTTCCATGCATTTGTGTAGTAAATTTTTTAACATTTAAACAAACAGTGATTCCCATTCTTTTTTATACTCAGCTTGAGAAAGGTCGGGGTAAATGTCAATTTATTTGGCAGTTTGGTATATTGGTCAGAGGGGAAGGAGTGTTGCCCTCAGAAGCTCAAAGATTTCAGTCTTTTGATATCATAAGCTTATATTCTCTCTCTCTCTCTCTCTCTCTCTCTCTCTCTCTCTCTCTCTCTCTCTCTCTCTCTCTCTCTCTCTCTCTCTCTCTCTCTCAAGAAAAGTTACTGTTTGTGTGTGTGTTCATAGTGTTTTAAAAATGTGTAGTAAAGGTGTTACATCTTTGGAAGACAAAAGCAAACATACAGTAAACCCCCGTATTCACGGTCTCACGATTCGCGGACTCACCTATTCGTGGATTTCTCTGTGGAACGTATATACACATTCGCTGAAAATCCGCCCATTCACAGTATTTTTCACTGAGAAATATTCACTAATTACTGTATTTTTATCTCATTTTCATGACTAAATGCACTTTTTATGATAAAACTATTAAGATATGTACGATAATTCGATTTTGCAATGGGGTAGGCAGTTAATATCGATACAGCAATATTTATAAAATATTTTCAATTTCGCGCAGGCGCAGGCAGCAGTGTACAAGCAGGCAGTGAGAGAGACCAAATTACAATAGACCAACTTTTCCTCCAACTCTTTATCCCATCTTCCAGTTAAAAAAGTAACAGAGAATGATAAAAGCATTGTTAGTAACGTTATACTCTTGTGTAAATGCTTACAACCATAAACCGACTGAAAAACTGTTGTTTTGTTTATCACCAAAATGGATAATAACAGCGCTTTTGCTTGTATTTCAACCATTGTACGTTAATACACAATTACCGTAGGTTATAGTACAAATGACGTTAAGTAGAATAGGGCTGATATATTTTTACATTATACCCTTATTCGGTTTGGATAAAAGATCGGCAAGGAAATGTAGTGCTAAATTTATGCAAGTTGTAGCTGAAGCTGAGAAAACAATGTTCAAGCTGCTAATGACTGTAAATTATTGTGCAACAAGGATGAAACTTGACCGTAATTAAAATTGGAGAGAAAGTATTTTAATTGAAACTACTGGGCACGAAAGAACACAGTACTGCTATTTTTATGCCGTTAAATGATAATTACGTAAAGCTCATATTATGATGAAATCAAGTGAAAACAAATCTTGCCAAAACAGATGCCCAAACGGCCAACGTCATCTATTAATGAAAAAACAGAAAAATTAATTTCACAATGAGGCATATTTAAGTTCTATTTCGATTTAGAAGCACTTCTTACAGTATAACGAAAAATAACCTTGCCCCATATAAATAAAGTATCTAGAGATCCATTTATGCTAACTAGAAGCAAGAAAAGCTCCCTGAACTGAGTTAAATGTAGCAAAATAAACAACGCACAAACAATTTCCAAACCAAAACATTGATTGCTATGATCGCAATTTATAATACAAAAGCAATACAGTGTAATAATATATACAATATTATTGGATACAGTGAATTATAACATAACACCTAAAAGATCCATGGAAAAGATGCATATTCGTTATGTTGATGTTGTATAATATATGTGAATATAGAGTACAGTATAATGTAGGCTACGCTACTGTACTGTAAACCCCCTGTATTTGCGGGTTTCTCTGTGGAACATATCTAGCCATTATTCGCGGAAAATTCGCCCATTTGCGGTATTTTTCACTGAGAAATATTCACTAATTACTGTGTTTTCATATAATTTTCATGAATAAATGCAGTTTTTGTGATAAAAATATTAAAATACTTAGGTATAAGCATTTTTACTGGGTTTTTCTTGTGTTTAAACTATCAAAATAGCCAGTTATAAGTGTTTTTAGAGGGGTTTTAAGTATTTGCAGATTTTAGCTATTCGCGGGGGGGCGTGTGGTACGCATCCCCCATGAATACTGGGGCTTCACTGTATATGTATACGATAGACCATAGTGTAGGCTAAGCTAATTCTTGTTTGTTATTCAATTTCTCTGTATTGAATAACCATAAGTCACTCTGCGTGAACCTCCAGAATTAGCTGATATTAATAATTACTATTCCGTGTATGTGTAGAGTGTACTTTATAGTGTAGGGGAGGCTACCATATACATTATGTATGCATGGTACCGAATACCCTAGTGTAGGCTAGCCTGTATTCGAGATACATTTTTCCAACAAACGATGGGTTTTTTGGAACCTAACCCCATCATAAGTAGGATAACACCTGTATAAGCATTTTTAGTTTTTTTGTGTGTGTTTGAACCATCAAAATAGGCAGCTCTAAGTGTTTTGAGAAGGGTTCTATGTATTCCCGGGTTCTAGCTATTCGCGGGGGAGTGTGGTATGCATCCCCTGCTGATACAGGGGTTTCCTGTATAAATTTTGTTGTTGTCAGAGAGATTAAGAGAAGTCTCTCTCTCTCTCTCTCTCTCTCTCTCTCTCTCTCTCTCTCTCTCTCTCTCTCTCTCTCTCTCTCTCTCTCTCTCTCTCTCTCTCTCTCTCTCTCTGCCAGCCTTGTCGAATATAAAAGTGGTAACTCTCTTTCTCTCTGCTTTGGCTGGAAGACTTAAAAGATACGTATATTTTTAAGGGTACTAATGTTTAAGGTGACTTTGAAATTATATTAATAGTATAATTTCAAAGATTAACACAGTAGTATGATGATAATTTTAGGCGTATTTGATGTAGGATGATACTTTAAGTATACATTTGGTATTTGAACTTTCAAGATAGGCAGTCATAAGCCTTTTTAGAGGGGGTTAGCAAGTATTTGCGGATTTGAACTATTCGTGGGGGTGTCTAGAACGCATCCCCCAGGAATACGGGGCGTTTACTGTATGAGTATATGTGCACGACTTATCAGCAAGGGAACCTGATTTCGACGTGGGCAGGAGGCGCAGCTGTACTGTTGTAAAAGTCAGCAGCTCCCGAGGGCAATCCTCTGCTTACGTGTAAACATTCCAGATATCTATGACAGATTTGTGAACCTTCTTGCAACTTCTGGGACCAGGAAGATGTCCTGATGTCTCCCGAGTTGCTTGTACCACAACTCTCATTTAAGAAGCACACCGAGTGGTCAGTATCGGCCGAGGGCCAGGTGGGGGTGCATTCAGTGTCGGCTGAGCGCCCAGCGATGGAAGGCATTATTATGGCTGATCATACATCTGGTGCCAGGCGTTCGGCTGGCATTGGCTGGCCAGTTGGTGATACTGCCGTACATTTTGAACGTTCGATAGCAGTCGAATGCCCAGTGACGTATGTTGATGCAGTGGATTATGAGCGCCCGAGCGGAAATGAGCGTGCTTTCTGAGCTGAGTGCTCCAACCACCGTTTGGCGCCCAATTGTCCTATGCAGGCGATCGCTCATCTGGCGCCAAGCGGCCAGTTGGTGATATTGCCGTATGTTTCAAGTGTTCGATAGCAGTTGAACGTCCAGTGACGTATGTTGATGCAGTGGATTACAAGTGCCCAAGTGGAGGTGAGCATGCCTTCCGAGCTGAGTACTCCAGCCACCATTTGGCACCTGATCATCCTATGCGGGCGATCACTTGTCTGGCGCCAGGTGGTCGGCTGGCGTCAGGAGGACAGTGGGTGGTACTACAATATGTTCAAATGTTCGGTAGCACTCAAATGTCCAGTGACACATGTTGGTGCAGTGGATTACGAGCGCCCGAGTGGAGGAGAGCATGCTGTCCAAGCCGAATGCTCCGACCATCATTTGGTGCTGATTGTTCTACATTGGTTCGCCCTGCTGAACGACCACTTAGCAGGAAGCGTTCTGTGCCAGATCAGACTTTAACCAAGTGTTCTCAGGACTTTGATAGTTCATCGGTTTTGGCAACTTCTTCTGTGATGACTCGTCAGACTCAGTTGCCACACTCACCACCTCGTTTGGCGCCACATCCTGACAAGCGTTTGACATCTCATACCACTACTGCTGATTGTCCAACAACTAGTCCCGACTCAGTCAGTCCTCTATTTAGGGATGATGATAGACTCTCAGAGTTTTTGGGCTTTTCCGTCTCAGAAAAGAACTCTGTCCTGCCTGCAGACGATTCAGAAATTTCTTGTTCTTCCTTCCTGCTCAGCCAAAGAGTGGATAAGCCTCTTGGGCACTCTTTCATCCATAGAGAAGTTTGTGCCATTAGGGAAACGGTACTCGAGACCCCTTAAGTTCTTCCTAGAGGCCAGCTGGCGCAGGAAGACGTCTCTGGACTCATTTGTCTTCCCCAATATTCCTGAAATCAAGGAGGACCTTTGGGGGTGACTGGGAGAAGAGAGATTCCTGGTAGGGGAGTCTTTATTCCCTTTGAACCCAAGCCTCACCTTGTTCTCAAACTCTTCAGACCTGGGATGGGGAGCTCATTTACAGAACCTGGAAGTTGCAGGGACGTGGTCACAAGAAGAAAGGTTACTCCACATCAATGTAAAGGAGCTGAAAGTGATACACCTGGCTTTTCAGCATTTTGCTGCAGTGACGCACAACAAAATAATTGCAGTCCACTCGGACAACATGATGGTCCTGGCCTACATAAGGAACCAAGAAGGCACGCGCACTTTCTCTTTGCCAGGCAGCCAGAGATCTTCTCATTTGGGCCCAGAACAAGTGTACTCGGATCGTCACCCGCTACATTCAGGGCAAGGTGAACGTTCTTGCAGACGTTAAAGAATCGTCGTCTTTCCTGTATTGCTTGTCAGTTCCGGACCCTCTGGCTTGGGCAACAGACGCAATGTGCCAGGATTGGTCCGACCTGGACATGTATGCCTTCCCACCATTCAGTATGGTGAGGGAAGTCATCAACAAGTTTGTCTCACAGCAACTCGTCGGTTACGCTAGTCGCCCCGTTTTGGCTGCAGAGGGAATGGTTCCCGGACCTTCTAAGCCTCTTAGTGGATAGTGGACTTCCCAAGACTTCTTCCAGAGCGTCAAAGTCTTCTCAAACAACCTCATTTCCTCCACTATCATCAAGGTTTGTCCTCTCTCGCTCTGACAGGCTTCAGACTGTCAGGAAGCTTGTCAGAGCGAAGGGATTTTCAAAGGCAGCTGCAAAGGCTATTGCCAGCTGTAGACAATAATCTTCATCCAACGTCTACCAGGCTAAGTGGTAATTTTTTTTTTTTTCGTGACTGTTGTCGAAGAAACGGTATCTCGTCTTCTGAGACCACTTAAGCTCGAATAGCCAATTTTTAATCTTCCTGAAGTCTTCTCAGGGTCTAGCGACTTTGACTATTCAAGGCTATAAATCCATGCTCAATTTTGTCTTTAGGCACAGAATGACTTTATTGAATCTTTCTATACTGTACTTCAAGGGGACACAGGCCACCTTCTATTCCTTGGAACTAGATGTCGTGCTTCGTTGGCTCTCAGGGCCTCCTTTTGAGCCTATTCATACATCCTCCTTGAGAGACTTAACCAGGAAGACTCTCTTTTTGGTTGCTCTAGCAACAGCAAAAAGAGTTAGTGGATTACAGCCTTGGACAAGCAGGTTAGCTTTTCACAAGGTGATGCAGTCTGCAGGTTTACCTTTTGGTTTCTTGCAAAGAGCAAAACCCCAGCTAATCCTTGGCCTCATTTGTTCTGTATCAAGAACCTTACAGATATCCTGGGACCTACAGACCAGGAGAGAATTCTCTGTCTGATCAGAGCCTTAAAATGTTACCTGGAGAGAACTAAGAGCACCAGAAGCTCCTCTCATAACCTTTGGTGTTCCATAAAGAGCCTATCTTGTTCCATGTCCAAGAAAGCGTTATCCCTCTTTCCTAGAGAAGTGATCCCTGAACCCCACAGGGGAATTCAGAAAGAGGCCCTACCTTTATTGAAAGTTGAAGCCCACGAAGTCCGGACAGTCACCACACTGGCTTTTAAACACAATCTGTCACTCTCAGACTATTCTTTAATCTATGTATTGGACATGCAGATTTGTGTTTGTGTCTTATTCTTTGTGTGATGTAGAAACCACTTATGAAAACTGCAGTACATTAAGATCGTTATCCATGGCTGGCTTGGTACTGGGGGAGCAACGGTAGGAGCATGTCTCCTATTTCTCTATCACCTCGCCTTGAATACAGGGGATTGAGTTATGGGAGCCTGGGTGTACTACATACCCAGGGCACCCACCAGTCTTCTAATGGATGGGTTTGGTGTTTTACGTAAGGTGTAGGTAACAATATATTTGGTCAAATTTTCTTGTACTGCGCCCAGGGCAACGGCATACCCTTTTGTATAAAGCTATGGCAACCATCAGGGTACTCCTTGGCGGCAAAGCACCCACTAAAGTAGAGGCGATTCTCAGCTTTACTGCTGCACCACTACAGGTTGATGAGAGCGCCGACCAGGGGCGTTACCTGTCTGCTGTAGCTCTCTCAACAGGTAAGGTTACAACAAGCATTGTCCAATGTTGGTTACCTTCTATTTCAAATTCATCTCCATTACTGAGTGTTTTTGAGTAGTTAGTGTCGGACTAGGCCTGGAATGTGGATTTGGGGTACTACGTTGCTGCGGATGCGCTGGCGGAAGCAGTCAGGCAACAGAGTGGTGTTGGGGTGGGACATCCCCAGAGGATGTCTCGTCCAAGCAGGAACTCCACTCCGTGCCGAATTCGCTTGACAACGCCAAGATGGTGAATTTTGTCACTCCAAGGGGTGATCACCCTGAGCTCAATTGTGGGGACGGTCAGGGACTGTTTGTCCACCCAGGTCACGGTCCACTTGGTGTGCTCCTCTACCTTGGCACTGGCTGGCACTTGGGCCCGATTGATCAGGCTAATATCTAAGCCAGTGTCAGCAGTAGTTGGCAGGTGCACTGGTGGGCTGGAACCATCCAGAGAAGCCACTGAGACGGACTGTGTCCAGACCCTCTCAGGGTGAGTTCTCTCCAGTAGCTCAGCTAAGGAGCCGGTGGCACTGATCATGTTGACGTGCATGGGCGCGACCACATGTTTTTGGGCATGCAGGATATCGTGAAGAAGAATGTCCTGAAGCTCCACAGTCTTAGCAGGGCCCCCTGTGATAGGTTGATCTCCGGCAGTGACAGTGTGCTGGGAAGATGGTGTGGAATTAGGCAGAGAGGAAGACTGACTGTTGTTGGTAGGCTGTCGAGAGTTGTTGCCTTGTTGATTGTTGCCTTTGTAGCGGCACTCTGCTTCAGCATGGCCGTACTTTTTACAGATGGGGCACGGAGGTTTGTTAGGCGGTCCGTTCCGTGAGCGATTGAGACCCGAGAGGTTCCCAGGTGGCACTATTTTGCACTGCAAGGTACTGTGGGAGGGGTTGTATGTCTCCCAAGCATTAGCTAAGCGGCAGGCTTCCTTGAGAGTGGCTGGCTGCTTATCGCTAAGATACATAGCCAGAGGCCCAGGCGCACTGGAAGAGGTCTTCCAGCATGGTCCGGTTGAACAAATCATCAAAGGTGTCGCACCGCATAGACTCAAACCAGCGGGTCCCAGCTTGGGTCTTGTGACAGGCCCATTCTGTCCAGGACCAGCTGACGTTCTTCGCCATAACTCGGAATCGTTGTCTCCACCTCTCGGGTTATTGCATACGCCTTAGTGATGGCCTCACAGACGGCAGCCATGTCCCCTCGATGATCTCTTTCCAGGGCTCGGTGGGCAGCCTTAGCCTTCCCGTCCAGGTGCTTGGTAAGCAGTAAGGCCCTCTCAGCCAGGCTGACGTCATAGGTCTCGAAGAGGAATTCGATCTCTTCGAGCCATTGTTCTGGCTCATCTTCAGTCCATTTTCCCACAAGATTATTGACTGTCGACAGAGAGGTATTTAGTGCAGATGGAGTGGTGCTAGAGGCTTGTTGTGCTGCTAAAGCTTCTGCGCTTTCCTTCTTGGCTCTCTCCAACTTGAGCTCCCTGTCTTTGAGGGCTAGTTCATGCTGTCCTCTACTGTCTTCTTCTTTGCTTTCATGCTGTCTTCTCCGCTCCTCTCTTTTTCTTCTTCTTCTCTCCGCTACTTGGCTTCTTGCTGTCTTCTCCTTTCTTCTTCCTCGCTTTCATGCTGTCTCCTTCGCTCCTCTCTTTCTTCTTCTTCTCTCCTTTGTTCGGCTTCTTGCTGTCTTTGTTCTTCTTCATACTTTCTCATCTCAGCAATCTGTTCCTTTACAAACCTTTGAAGGGCCTGGCCGGAAAGACCGTCCTCCTTCCCTATATCCCTGAAATATTGGTGCTCCTCGGTTGACATATTGCTGATGGGGAAGGGGTGCTGAGTGAGTTAACTGGGTGTTCCCGGAGGAAAAGGTTTTGCGACGATGAGGAAGTGTCCTTAGATTATTGGCACTTCAGTGAGTGGCACCTTTAAATCAGGTGGCACTGTGGATGAGTGTGCCGTGCGAAGGTCACACTAGGGAAAAGCGTTCCTGAAGGAAGTCTGAGTCCTTTTGGGTGGATACGCTAGTAAATGAAGTGATCCTGAAGGTATTCTTAGTCCTTATGAGTGGAAACACTTAGAACATGGGAGTGCTCCTGAAGGCTCTATGGTCCTTATGGGCGGATGCACTGTTAATGGGGTGTTCCTGAAGGAGCTGCGGTCCTTATGGGCGGAAACACTGGTTGTATGGCACTCTGTTTCTTCTATACAGGTGCAATGGCTTATAAGAGGTTAATTTGGTTGGGTGGCACTATGGTGCCAGTGCGCTCCGTGGAGCAATGCAAAAATGTCAGTGCATGAATGGACACTGAAGGTGAGGTACTCTGCCTGAGCAGAAGGTAAGTAGGGAGTAAAAGGTAAATGAGAGACTCCAGCAGAAGGGAAGAGAAAAGGAAAGTGAAAGGAGAAAGATAAGTGCTTCAGTGAGTGGGTGCTTAGCAGTGCTGCAGATTAGTGGCACTGAGAGAAATGGAAACTGGATGTGACACGAGTGGCTGGCTAGTTATAAGAACTAGAGGCGCTGCCTAACATGAGGACAGGTAGGATACAAGAATTGCACTCAATATGCCAGTTTAGCACTTGCAGTATAAGCAGATCTAAGATAAGATATACCCCACTCATGCACTCCAGTTGGACGACATGTAACGAGATAGAGGTACTTGCGCTCTATAGCATACGAGAAGTTATCTGGGCTGAAGCACTTGAAAGGAAAAAGCTGTTATGCGCGATTATTCGCTAAACACAAGTGCTCATAAACTTCACGCACTGTGTATATGATAAAATTTTCCTGGTAATGAATTTGAAATTCCAGCGTAAGTATTTGTAAGAGAATTCTTTGTATTTGCTTTTATGAGTCATGAGTTGGTTCCCAAACTCGTAAATAAATTATGTCGGTCCCGTGTTAAGGTGAAAGATATGCGAGGGAAAAAAACTCTCTCTCTCTCTCTCTCTCTCTCTCTCTCTCTCTCTCTCTCTCTCTCTCTCTCTCTCTCTCTCTCTCTCTCTCTCTCTCTCTGTGTAATGGAACATACTTGTCTGAAATTTTAGTTATTTTCCTTTATGCTCTCTCTCTTAAGTTAAAGGCGTCTTTTACAGTGAACTTTGAGTATTTACGTAATTTTTACTGTCTCGCGCTCATCAAGAGCCGTGGTATGATAAGCAAAGGGTTTTCAAATTGTTTCAAAGATTTTCCCGGGTTACGTTAAGGCACACAGGGAGGAAGGCTCGTTCCTTGAACGAATGTTGTGGGACTGCTGAGCTCGTGGAAACAGCTGATTGTACAAAGCACAGAGAAGAGGAATGAAACACTCTCCTTTCTTCAATAAAATTTTGGGTTTTGAATGAAAAGATGAATATTTTAACGTTAAACCATCAACAGTGTCTTTACTTTACTTTACTTTACTTTTAATACGCTTGGAAATGTTTTTTATTTCTCGGACACTGAGACGATTCACGCATGCGCCGATTTGAAGAGAAATGTTTCTTGCTCGCCATGTAAATGCCAGATCCCGCTACACGGTTTCCTGTAAGCTACTAGTTATACGAAAATTTATCACTTATCGAGAATTGTACACTTTCTCGGCTGTAACTATTCCGAAATAAATTCTTAGCTACTGGTTCTCGCTAACGCATGCAAAATTCCCTAACTACACACTCCCTAATTCCTAAGTGGCAACCTCACACCATGTCCCTACACTTTGGAAATTTGCGGGTGGACAATTCACTCCTACCTCACTGTTTCACTAACTTAAAACCCTATGCGTTCTCCTGTGTTTTGCGTAAGTCCTAACAGCAAATGTTTTGTTTCTTTAACAGAATATTAATATCACACTTCTCTTATTTCCTTAATGTTAGAAACATGTAAATACCCTTTTACCGACGGCCTCTGCTCCAATCGCTTCTGTGTCTTTTGAATAATGAGATGATTACCGTAAATTAAAATGATCGATTATTCCTGTTTTTTTTTCTAGTCTAGCTTAATAGCGAGGCTAATTAGCACTAATGCGACTAGATCCTGGCAAGTTGTCGTCACTGTCATAAACTGGGATCCTGGTTGAGGAGAGAATTGGAACAAATTACAAATTATTATTGCCAAGGAACCAAGTGAGCCCAAGTTTTGAACAAAGGAAAAGTTATTTGAAAACTTACCTTAGGTTTTCCCTGGATTTACACTTAAATGATTAAGGTTGCCATTTGAAATTAGACTTCTTTTACAATTAAAAGGGGTTTATTTACAAAGATTAAGCAATCAGGCAAGGAGACAAAACAGAATGCAAAATGGTAACCAATGGGCAGGCTCATTAATTATATACAGTGAGCAATAATGCAGTAATTGGCAAACAAGCCTGCTAATTAAGAAGGGGCCAATGTACAGTACAATTATTCCCGTTATATTAATAACTTGGTTAGGCAAAAATTACATGAAGGGGTCTCAGTTAATTATGCTGCGAAGGTATGAACTCCAGGATGGGGAAATTAATTCATATAACATTCGGTGGGCCACAACAGACTTCAGTAATCGATCTGCGACCAGGAATGGTTTCAGAATTTGAATGGCAGTCAGGCTTATCGGACACAGATTGCAACGGAGCAGATGATATCTCCCCTGGACTAACAATTGTGGGTGCAACAATCGATCGGCCGTTCGTCAGAAATACGTCAGCTAGCTGGAGCGAAGATGAGCGCTAGGAATGCGCTCAGAACGGAGTCGAGAAAGCCTCTCACATCTTCCAAAACAGCGATGTCTTGCTGGGTCCTGAATGTAGGCCGACATTCCCTGCAAAAAAGTCAGACAACCAGCAACGAGGACAGAGGGAAAGATTCCTTAAAGGTTAAGCACTTAAAGATTAAGGTCCTACCTGGCCACTAGCCCTAATAAGCCCATTAACCTTCCCAAGCGCTAACTCCTCCCACATCACGCGACGGGGGTGAAAAGGGGGGTCCCATTGTTCCCCTGATCGAACGATTGAAGGGGAAAGGGAGGCCTAATCGCTACCTACTGGTGCTAACAGCTCCGATCTGGTTCAAACTGTCTGTTTTTCTGCCCGTCGCCCGCCAATTTTCCTCGGCCCCAATAGTCAAAGGAACAACAAACTGCATTTCAAAATTAATTTTGCTAATTATATATCATGCACACCCCCAGACCAAGCAGACTTTAAGTCTGGCCAATTTAAGAAAAAACCATATCAGTGGAAAGAGGAAGATATGCAAATGCACATGATGTAAGAAAAAAAAATTCTAAAAAATTTTCCATACCATCCACTGGAAGTTGAAAGTGACTATTTACAACCCTGTGTGGGGCCTCTTTTACCATTTTTCCAGGCAAATTTGAACTGGCCTGGAAAAATGGTATAGCGGTGAGAGCGCACAACCTGCCCCGCAAGATGACATCAAGATGTATTATAAGGCCTGGATGCATCCCCAGTACCGTGAGGATGAGAGCTCCATGAAGAAAATCGTCATGGAGAACGTCATGCTGACCGAAGACGGTAAGAAAATAAATTTTGTAATTTATTACAAGAACCGCTGCACCCGTGACCTCGTGATGAAGGATAACCCCTCTCCACCAGCAAGAGAACCCCTCAAGCAGAAGAATGTGGTCTACCAATTTGTATGCCCTGTCCGAGGATGCCCCGGCGTTTATATTGGAATGACCATGATGCGTGTCAAAAAGGATCTCCTGCCACGCCCAGGAGGGTGCCATCATGAACCACGCCCGTGCTACCCACAATATTTCCATCTCCCGCGACAGTATTATACAAATTATAAGTATAATTGGGAGAGCCGCCGACCCTCGACATCTGTGCCTGCTGGAGGCGCTCCCCATTGCCGAGAGAAAACCCACAACGAATAAGACGCAGGTGGCATTGCTCCTACCCACGAATTCGAGAAGAGTAATGCCGAACACCCACCAAATCCAACGAATACCCGAAAATGACAACCCTGAGAATGGAGACGCCCCTGATGAGCGAGGCTCCCTTTGAGACAACCCCCCGACTACGACAGAAAGAGTAAATAATGACATCATTCATCCTCCGCCCAATAGCAGCCATACTACCGATGATGTCAATCGGCATGACATCACACAATGGCAGGCCAGTGGGAATGCTGGAATGAGTGATATTCCCAGGTTGCGAAGATCTGTCAGGATCGAGCTTCGCCGCAGAAATTTGGCTTGAAGTCCGCTGACTGCAACTAATCAAAATTTGCCGTCCATGACCCGTCCATGACCCCTGCTGAAGCCCATGTATAAATTCAGAAGGACCTATGCAACCTGCCAGTCTTCTACTAGCTCCCACTGAAGAATGACAGAAGAGTCTGTCGAAATGTCGCGGCAACAAGTGTTTAGCCATTATATGTCATAATATTCTTACTGTATAGAATACAGTATATAAAAAGCAGAAAACAGATTTTTTACGTTTCCCCCATGAAATGACAAATATGGGCGAGCTGCTAGCATGCACCTCCAATGAAGAGAAGTCCGCAGTAAGGAAAATAGAAAGTCTTCTACAAAATAAATGCAGCTGAAGCAGCAATAATATTCAATAAAACCTGTTTAAAAGAGGGTCTGCCGCCAAATTATATTATTATTATTATTATTATTATTATTATTATTATTATTATTATTATTATTATTATTAATGTATGAGTCCCTTAGACACAGTGCTTGTCTTCCTTTGTGCTCACCTATAGGATTTGTTCTTAAATGAGAATTGAACATGAAACAAGGTCAAGTTTAAAAACCAAAGGGAATGGATGAAAAGCGTGAGTGCAGCTTTAACTAAAGGGAGCTTGCAAAGAACCTGTGCCTTGCAAGACCTATGGGTAGCAGAAAATCAAAGTTTGGTGAAGATATCCCTGTTTAGTCTGATATTTTTTACTGACACATTTAGCTAATTTCAGTTTAGATTATGATGACACCTTAAGATTTACTTACACTTCCCAAATAAATTTGTAGGTAATTAAAGATTTTACTTAAGGTCCTTCAGTAGTTTTGAGTACATGTTCAAATGAGTATTTTTGTCTTTTCAGGAATGCGGTACTTATCCAGGGATTGCTGATTGTCGTCTTTAACCTTCAGATTGAGGTCTGATACGTCAAGTGGATACATTGTACAATTTCAATAGTATTTGAGGAGTGAAGCAACAAGTGCTGTTGTTGCTGGCTAAGTGTTTTGATTAATGGATTTCTTGTGGTCAAGTGATTGTAGACATGGTAACAAGAACAGGGTTTTATTCCCAGTGAACTGTTGAGGTGCTGTTAACCAATATGTTGAGTGACTGATTACTGTTAATAAGTGTTTCACAGATATACTAATTGGTTTTCATAATGTTACCGATTACAATAGATGTTGAAGAAACTAAGCCCCTTACTCATGTAAGCAAAGCAAGGTTAAAAGACTCAATCAGCAATGTAATAAGGCTGGTACTGTCAGACTCTGACTCTCGTAATCTTTTCTTTTTCCTGTTGGTAAATTTAACATTTGGCTTTGTGGAACTTTTGTATGGAGTATGGACCAACAGCTTGGGACTAATATCTGATGCTTTTCATATGTTTTTTGATTGTTCAGGATTGCTTGTTGGCCTGGCAGCCAAAGTTATCACCAAATGGAGAGCTAACGATAAATATACTTATGGATATGTCAGAGCTGAAATTTTGGGTGGGTTCATGAATGGCTTGCTCCTGATGTTTGTTTCATTCTTCATATTTGCAGAGTCTGTAGAACGGTTAATAGAGCCCCCAGAGGTTAAACATGAAAGGTTATTTCTGGTTTCAGTATTGGGATTTTTTGTGAATCTCATTGGTATTTTTGTGTTCCAGCATGGGGGAGGACATGGCCACAGTCATGGAGGGGATCATGGGCATGGCCATTCTCATGGTGGGCATGGCCATAGCCATTCTCATGGGGACCATTCCCATAGCCATTCACACAATGGACATGCTCAGCATGGGCATTCCCATGGTGGTGGTGCAAGCAGCAGTGGTGGTTCACAGATCATGCAAGGGGTGTATTTACACATACTGGCTGACACTTTGGGCTCTGTTGGTGTTATAATATCCTCAGTCCTCATGTACTTGTTTGGATGGATGATTGCTGATCCCATTTGCTCGTTATTTATTGCTGTACTTATTTTAGTTAGTGTTTTAGGTCTTTTGAAAAATTCAGTGGAAGTTTTGATGCAGAGGCAGCCAAGAGAATTGGATGATGTATTGTCAGGATGCTTTTACAAGATTAGTGCTCTTCCAGGAGTTTTTAGTGTTCAGGAGCCTCATTTCTGGACCCTTTGTACAGGGCAGTATATTGGAAATATCAAACTGGAAGTTTCTGCTGCTGCAGATCCACGTTACGTTGTTCAACAGTCCCGTGCTATTCTCAGTTCTGTTGGTGTCACACAATTATATATACAGTTAGATTATTCTACAATGTAGCATTTTTGCAATTTAGTTTTTTACAAGGTCATTTAGGTCGTTAGTCTACTTACAGTAGCTTGCCTGGTAAAGTCCTGCAGAGGTACAGTTCTTGTCAGGTTGCTGTTTGCTGTTTTAAATGTCTCAAAATCATTCTCATGTCATCCATTTCATTGAGAGTAATGAACTATAAATAATTGGTTTTTCAAATGTTTTTATTTAATATGTACTGTACAAGAAATTCTTAATATATACTGTTACTATATTTATAATAAATCTCAAAGTTCTATATACCTTCATTGTGAATCTTTATTTTAAAAATGCAGTTTTTGTCATTCCTGTGTTTTTGGATTTTGTATGTTGTGGTATTTGAAGCTGTGCTGACTGGTGACTGGTTATAGAATATTGGTAGGCAAGTAGAGAGTGGATGAATGATTGTACTGTATGCTCTTGAATGGCAAATTGTGATGATGCATACCATGCCTTAATTAGGTATGGGTATCATGTATTGCTGTGACATTCAAGTTTGAATTGCATTTTGTTTATTTGGAAGCTGCATAATTTATTTTGGTAGCATATTTTTGGTACTGTACCATGACATTACTAAGTTTCTTTTTAGATCATTAGATAATTTAGAAAATGAAATCATCTTTCACATTATTCAGGAAGACAGTCATGTATGTAAATATTTGTTGATGAAGATTTATATATATATATGTATGCTATATTCCATAAGCTAAATATAAATTCATAGTTTTGTATCTCACTAAATGAGACTTTTGATATAGTAATGATGATTGAGGAACTTGTTTGATACATAAAGTCAGAGAGGATCCAGCCATTTTTCCAGAGATGGGCCTCTTCATGTGCTAATAAAATATTGTTTACATGGCATCTGTTATTTACTCCTTGGAAGGATGTGTGGAAAATGTACTGTGAAAATACTTTCATTTTTGAACTTTCTTTTTAGAACTTCATCATTGTATGCTAGAATGCACCTAACATTATTGCAAAAATTGATATGCTTTAACCATTTGAGGGGTAGTGCCAGCAGTGCACTTCATGTGGTGCTCTGTAGGCATTACCTTAAGGTTCTTTGCAGTGTCCTTTCGGCCCCTAGCTGCAACTTCTTTCATTCTTTTTACTCTACCTCTATTCATGTTCTCTTCCGTCTTATTTCCACTGTCTCCTAACAATTGTTTCAACATTATTTTCAGCTCTGAATGACCTCCTGGGTCCCAGTGCTGGGCCTTTGGCCTAAATTGTATATTCCAGTTGCAATTTATATGCTTTAATAATACTCTGATTAATCATACTGTTTGTTACCAAGTAGCTTCCCCCCAACATTTCCTTGCATGTGTTGTTAGTCAGCCATAAGCAGTTTACATGGTATGTATAACTGTCATCACTGTCATCGTCTGTTACATAACTAAAAACATGTTTTTTTTTAAATACAGTACAGTATCATTCATGTGATCTTGCAGCTTCATCACCTTCTACAACACTCCAACAACCGTTACCGTGCATGTCATTTAGTCACTTACCATAATTTTATTGAATTTAATCTAGCACAAAAGGTTGCTTGCAGGGATGGTGAGGGGCAATAGTGGGCCTGCAACAGATTTTGAAGGCCTCAGAATCATCAACTAAAGTTTCTTGGTTATAAATCTCTGAAGTTTCAGGGTTTGTGCCAAGATTCTGAGTTACACAGAGAGGAGGTATTTCTGATTATTTATTAAAAAATACTGTAATAATAATTTTAAACAGTTCGTGACTGTTGGCCTGTTTAATGTATGATGCATCACTTTTTGCCTACGAGTACTAGAATCTTGCTTGGAACCACATCATTTCAGTGGTGTCATGATTACGATTACAACCTATAATTTTATGGCTTATGCATTTGGTGTGGTCTCCAGTTAACCTTGCGTTGGTGGTATTCTGTCAATAGCCACTGTCTCTTGGCATCTAGTACTTCTGGTTGGGTGACCAGAAGCACTTGCACAAAGTATCATTCTTTGGTCCATGAACTGACTATATTATAAAGAGGTCACATATGGTTGTAATTGCACAACAAAAATGTTCATGTTGACTGTTTCTTGAATTAGAGCAGTTTTCTAATAAGAGGAGGAACTTGAAATTTAGAGGGAGACATTCCTTTTATGTCAGGATTCATTGCAAAAGTGAATTAGTTTTGTAACTAGAAGGTAAAGGCTACAATGCCTTTGATTCTTAAATTTTTTCTGCAAGGTTGCACACTTAATATATTTTTGAGTTTTTAACCATTTAGCAATCATTTTTTCTCAGCCATTGCCAAAGTTCTTGTACAGATCTCCAGTAGTAGTTTTATATCAGATTTTCTCTTTGTGGGTTAGGTGTGAATTACTGTATGCTCTCTTGACTGATTTTCTGTGCATTTTCTTCCTGAATTCTCATCTGATCTAAGTCTTTATCTAGGCCTTTTTATATGGCTATCTGGGTTGTCTTACTAGTCTTTAATCCTGCTTCTCACATATCTACTTCTTCTGTCATTATTCCTTATCCTTTCTCATTACTTGTTCAGTGGTGTGGGCGATACTAAAGTATATTTATTTTGCAATCGTGATTACTGATTATGGTACTTTTGAGAAAGTAATCTATTAGTAATTAATTACTCAATCGATTCGATTACTGGAATTTTGTATGTTTTACAACTGAAAGCTCTACTACTGTATTCTATCTACCTTACTACAGAACCTTTTTAAGTGGTGCATCCATTTTTCCATTGTACTATGTTATTGTCACGCTCTTCTGGTGCTATCTTTTGGTATACCAGGTTTTCATACACATTACAGGTATTATGAACATTTTTCCTTTGTCACTCAAAGCTTCATGGCCTACAGCCAAGGTAAATCTCTCTATAAGGAATGGATAACACTCCCCCAAGGGTCTTGCCAATCAACAAAGTTTAATACGATCTGGGGAATTTATGGAGGAAATTAAGATGGACTAATTTGAACTTAACACTGGAACACTGACTTGTATTTGTGTGTCAGTCTTATACCTAAAAAAGAGAGAATGAATGTCATAATTTTATAAGCAAAATGAATTTTCTAAATCTCAAATATTTCAACAATTAAAACAAAGGGTGTGGGTCAGTATGTTCTTGAGTTATTGATTTCTGGATGCAAGTGTCTAATTTGACACCCTTACAAATCAACCAACCCATAAAATTAAATTCAACAAAGACTTGATCCACTATGTCTTCATTAGTCTGATGTCTTAATGCAGCCATTTTGACAAAACCACTTTAGTACAGTTGATGTGGGAGTCTCGTGGATGTCCATTAATATGGAACATTTTACTTTTAACATTTCAAATTGCAGGTAGAATCCTTTCAAAGTACAAGTCCAGCTGAGGTGTCAATGCATTAGAACAACAGGTCTGTCTGATGTTTTATCTATATTAAAAGTTGATCTGCACCCTACTTGTCCTCACTATACATTTATCTGCTAAGGCCACAGAAGATTATGCACTGGGTGGGAACTGCTTGAGAATGCTGCACAGGGTATCTATTTTCATGTGAAGAATATACAGTATATCCTTAAAGTACATGCCATCATTGTAGTCCCCAGAAGGTAGGTGACATCAGGAATAAGACCACTTTGATTTTAGCAAGGTGATATTATCATCTTTGTCAAACAAGTTAACATCTGACCATTGCTAATGCACTTATGGCAATGCTGGTGATCCACATGATCAAATATGAAGTGACTGTCACTACATTCCTCAGGAATTTCCTCCGTTTCAAATTAGCAACAACTGAGCAATATTATAATATGTGCTGTGCAGTATACAGAAATCATATCCCATATAAGCTTAAAGAAATTTAAATAGAATATTTATTTTAGGTATTTTACAAACAAAGCAAGTTCAGCTGTGCTTTCCTAGTAGTATTGCATACTGTAAATATTCTTAGGATGTGTGCAGTTGGTCATGTCAGCAGCTTCTGGGTGAAGAGATGAATCAACTTTTGAGTCTGGGCTTTGTACAGCAAGAAGCTGTGGTACCTTAGTAGATCATATGTTAGATGAAAAATTTTTAATAACCTTCCAAATTACAGAACATGTAGTGAGGTCATCTATGACCAGCACTCCAGCTGCTTTTCTGCTGTTGGTAGATCGCACATTATTTATAATATTCCTTGGGTTTTGCAACTTCTCATTGTCAAAGGATCTTCTTAACCTTTTCATATGTTACATTCTACATTGGTTCTTTCAAAGATGACCTCAAGAAAAGAAGGCCAGCCCATATGCAATGCAAATTTTACATGGCTGTAGCCACTGTTATTGTATGAGCTCAGTGTTTGCACTGTTCTTCAGCATCAGAATTCAGTGGCGTGAAACTATGGTGGATGTTCAGATGCTATCTGCAAGTAGTCCAACAAATAATATGCAACACTTCAACCAGCTTGACTAACCTCACCTTTTCCATTCCTTTTTTTTCTGTCTGTTTGCATGACCCATGGGTATCTGATGAAAAACCCATGACTCAGTCCTAGTATGCAGAACAACTTTTATGATTATGCATTTTTTCTGGGTGCTGTGGATATCAAGTATTGGAAATAAATCCTTGGAGATTTTGTCATCTTCTAATATTTTCAGTTTATAAAGTTTTTAAAAATTTCTAAGTGGATGTAAATTATTTTTAAGAACTAATGATGTATCACAAATAGTAAGCCCTTCAAGAGAGGATGTTGTCAGTGGTCTACTTTCACTGCTGAATAAAAGACGAAATTAAAAAGTTAGGAGTGGATTTTTACACAAATTTTACGAAAGGTAGGCATTATGACTGGCAATGCGTGGTGAGATGATGGGAATATAAAATTTTGGGGAAGGGAAATTTGTTTAGGGGTGAGGGTGTGATCTATACAGGATTTATCCAGGATGAAGGTGGGACTAGTGTACAAGAATGAGGTCGTGTTAGAGTTTATTTTCAGGTGATATTAATGCCTATAATGCGTACATCACATCAGTCCCACTGGGAAGGAGTAAATGCATCCACTCAATGTTTGTGAAGAAAGGAGGGGAGAAACCTTGATGTCGAACTTGTCAGTTCCAGAGGTTCCTTTATTCCTCACACCGTTGGACTGTGGAACAGTCTCCCTGAGGATGTCATCCAATTGGAACTTCAAAAGTTCAAGCGAAGATGCATTGCACTACTACCCTAATAATATTCTCCTTGCATTTTAATACATTTTTATCCTTATTAATTTATTTTTTCTTTTTGATAAGTGAGATTGCTTCTTTCTGTATTTCCCTTTACCATCTCTTCCTAACGAGCACCTTATTCTCTGGAATCTTGAATTTAAAGTTAATGGCCCCTGTGGCCTTGTTCCACACGAATACTATTCATCATCTGAATAATAATAATAATAATAGTAATTATGGGTGTAGTGGTATCTGGTATGATTCCAAGCATATGCAATTATATATCTGGTTCCTCTCCTTTTAAACTCCTGTGATTGAGTGGATAAATCATTGGCCTGCTGCTGCTATTTCAGTGGTTAGCACCTCAAATCCCTAAAGAGCAGTTTTTCTTAGTATCTGTTTTCAGGTGATTATTGCCTGCTTATCATGAGAAGACAGATTTGCACAGATAAAGATGAGTAGTTGAATCAGGGATAATTCCAACATGAAAGTATAATCGGTATAGCAAGCTATAGTTTTTTAAAACTAAAAATACATTCAATACTTCTCGAAACATTCATAAATTTGAACAAAGGTAGACTAAGAGAAGTGACTGGAACACCGTAAATACTGACGGAAGTTAGTTCATCCAGAATTTAATGAAAAATAATAAAAGAATTGGGTAAGTGAGGAGACAACAAAATGGGATGATACTGTTATGGAAGCACTAAATTTTATTAGCCTGTATACCTTCATTTGGATAAAATCACAAGGTTAGAATTGAGACGATAATTTGTCTTTCGAGATGGAGTGGACTGACAGAAGCGGACTGAGATGCGGGTAGGAAAAATATGAGGGCTGAATTATCAGTGAACACATGAATGGCAGAGGAGGTAGACTAGAGGTTGCTGAAAAAGAGGAAATGAAGAAATGAAAATATAATCCAGAGAAACATCAATAGAAATGGAGAAAAGGAGCAGGTGTTCAAGTATCACACCATATATGTCTGTAAGGTAAAATGCTAGTGAATCCATAAGTAGGAAATTTGGCCAAAGAGCTTTATGCTAAACTCTGCCGAATGCCTTAAAGATATCATGAGTGTTTTTTTGAAGTCCTGCAGAGAAGATGACTAAACATGATGAGATGAGAGGTCGCAGTTGATCCTGCCTTTATGAAAGCCACACTGGTGACATGAAAATGAAATTGATTCATGGCATATATATATATATATATATATATATATATATATATATATATATATATATATATATATATATATATATATATATATATATATATATAAGGGAGTGGAGATGTGTTTTGAACGTTTTATTGATAACAGACGTAAAGGCAAGGGAAGGTAGGCTATTTTGGATGTATTGGAATTGTCATACTTCTTGGGGATAGGCTGAACCATTGTATGGCCCTAAAAGAAGTATAAGTGCTGCATTTAACGAATTCGTAAAAAAAAAAAAAAAAAAGCGAAGCCCATGTGCCGGTTCATCCTTAAACAATTTGAGGGATTGCCAGAAATATTATTTGGAACAGATGCCTCTTAGAAAAGTTAACTAATTTGTTGATAATTTAACAATAAATTCAACTACTTATCTTGTCCACTAATCATTCAGCTTTCTTCATATACAAGATTATGACTGTCTCGTGGATAATGCTGAGTGATTAGATAATACTAGAAAACGTAACTTTTGGTTCAGATAGACATAGCTGCTTACCCTTTTTTAGTCCATAAATAAACGAGTGGATATAATGCTTATATCAGCGAAAGGTCAAGTATTTGAAGGGTACATCTTGAAGAAAGAACGTGAGAGTTGACGTTCTTAAGTGGAATTAAAGTGAAAGAAGATACTGAGAAAGGATAGAAAATAGTATGTGATTGCATACCCAGTTAAGCACACGGAGTTATAATTTCCTGGCTTATTTCGTCTGTCATATAACTCGTGCAAGAGTAAACAAGAAAATTTGATTTCATAACTGTAATAATAATAATAATAATAATAATAATAATAATAATAATAATAATAATAATAATAATAATACTTGATTAAATTACAGAAGGACTAGAGAAAATGAAAATATAGAAGGCCTATCTCAGCTGAAGAAAGAATTTTGGTACCAAGTCGACAGCAAGAGCCTCTCGAGAATAAGAACATCAATTAATGATTTTGAGTGTGAAATGGCCCTTTAAACACATCTGATCATTTATATGATTATAATCTTGTATTGTCATAAAGATGCTAAAATTGACCATAATACATATATCATAATCCCTAACTTAACGCAAAAAATAAACTTGAACCGCATTAGATGCAATACTACAACAAACATAAAAAAAGACACAAAACATCACTGTGAAACAACCTCGTACTCATAGTCGTACCAACTTAGGTGTTCAAGATCGACGCCTAAAAATAATAAACTGCTCGCCACGATTACCCAGACTGCCTGAGAGTAGCAGCCCTCTCCATAATGAATAAACATCAGAAGACTGCAAAACCCCCAAAATACATGTTAGATAAAGCCTTAAGTGTGGAATATAAGTAAATAATAAATAGTTAATTGGTTAAGTAAACAGCCGTAAACCCTCGTATTTCGGGAAGTATCTTTTAATAAAGAGTGAGAAATATTATTCTGGAAGGAATTCAAAGCTGAATTACGCCTGACTAGGAAGGGCTTTATTTTCATCCTGGGGAAGATTTTTCACTCAAATATTATAACTTAACATGGAAGGAGCACTGACCAATCACGAGTCACGGCGGTTCCGAACAGACGTGTCTATTTTACACATCTCTGAAATGGCGATTGTAAGTTTGTCGGTTTGGATTCCGTGGCTAATTTGATTATGCCACTATAAAAAGAAATTAATTGTGACATTAAAATTTGATAACTCATGGTCTTGTCTACAACGATTATGTAATAGTAGCGTTTATTTACTAGAGCGTCTTTGCAATGACATACACGTCAGCTGTAAACAAACCTCGTGAGAGGCCACACTTGTATCGAGTCTGAACCGCTCCCGATCTCTTTCCATAGAATGGGATTCGACTCATCAATGACGTCATTGTTCATGTGCACCAATGAGAACACGCAATACGATTTTCAATGTGGAGAGAGTTATGACGCAAGGTCGCCTTAGAGTTGTCAAGACCTGTCCATCCAACGTCTCCGTGTTCAATGAAATTGAATAATTCTGTTGTGATGAATCTGGCGAGACGATGGATCAACGGCGACTTTACGTGATAAAGTTGATTGTGGCTCTGCTCTTCGTGCTCTTCATGTTGCTCCTCAGTGATGTAAGGGCTCATAGTCATGATGACACCAGGGACCCTAGGCGGGATCATAAAGTCATCCTCGACATTGCAGACGAGATAGACGATGAGGAGGAGGAGGAGGAGTTGGAGGTGTCGCAGATAGAAACGGAAACAGACCATTTGGATATATTGAGACAGGTGTCGAGTGACAGCAGCAGGGGGAGCGAAGGCGGTGATGACTTCATGGAAGGTGACGAACTGTCGAGTGACTATTCTCAGTTCGCGGAGGAATTGTATGTCGAAGATGATGATAGTCTAGAGCCAGTGTATGCTGGTCCAGAGGACTATGACGAATCCTATAGGACAAGACCCGGTCCGGGTCCTGAATATGGTGAACTCCCGCATTGCACGCAAGAGGAAAACAGCAGTGATCGGCCCAGGTGAGTTAAATTTGGTTTCCATTGATCAGCCATAGCCTGGACCTGATTTACATCTATGGTTTGACTGCACTAGACTGTGGCATGGTTTCTGTAGATTTTAGTGTCAGTACTAAGTTCTGTTTGAATGTTTACTAGCCTATTGGGTCAAGACCCATTATAATCTAAATGCTGTATTTATTAGCCAAGTTATCCTACCTACTACCGTAAATTTAACAAAACTGAAGACTGCTACCATGCACCTCTGTTTTGGTAACTACCAGCTTATGGGCAAAATGGGTGCCGTGTTTAGTACCAGCACCTTGGGGAGGAAGGTAAAAACATAAAGAAATGACAGTAAATATTATAAACATCAAGACTTAAACAAAAGCGTAAACAAGAAGCGGGAGCCTAAATATTCCAGCCAGCAACTGGCAGGAACCAGTTTTTTCCAAAATTTTTATCATGACACCACAACCTCAGCCATAAGTGCCATGTTCAGCACCAGCCCCAAGGGAACGGTTGGTGAAACAGCCTAGCGTATAAAAAGAATGTTAATATCTTGGTAACAGTAAATTTGTGATGGATTTGAGTATGATGTTCATATTAGCCAGGCATTTTAAGGAGACAGTAAAACAGTATTTATTTTGGACTTGAAAATATAATTTTCTTATATTTTGCACTTTATTTCTGACAGTTGGTTCATTAACAAATAAATACTTTTAGAGATAGTGGACCCCCCCCCCTTATAGCCATAGTGTGAGGGACCACAGTGGGGAAGTGTATTTTGGGTGAGGAGATGGCACAAAAGAAGTTAAATACAAGGATTTATATAACCTAACTTAGTTTAATGTGCTGGGTCCCTACCTAGCCCTAGACCCCCTTCCCATCTTAACATTGGGGGCTGCATCCTTACCTAGCCCTAGACCCCCTACCCATCCTAACCTTGGGGGCTGCATCCTTACCCAGCCCTAGACCCCCTACCCATCCTAACCTTGAGAGCTGCATCCTTACCTAGCCCTAGACCCCTATCCATCCTAACCTTGGGGACTGCATCCTTACCTAGCCCTAGACCCCTATCCATCCTAACCTTGAGGGCTGCTAACCTTGGGGCTGCATCCTTACCTAGCCCTAGACCTCCTATCCATCCTAACCTTGAGAGAGCCCTAGACCCCTACCCATCCTAACCTTGGGGGCTGCATCCTACCCAGCCCTAGACCCCCACCCATCCCTAACCTTGAGAGCTGCATCCTTACCTAGCCCTAGACCCCTACCCATCCTAACCTTGGGGACTGCATCCTTACCTAGCCCTAGACCCCTATCCATCCTAACCTTGAGGGCTGCATTCATACCTAGCCCTAGACCCTACCCACCTAACCTTGGGGGCTGCATCCTTACCTAGCCCTAGACCTCCTATCCATCCTAACCTTGAGAGCTGCATCCTTACCTAGCCCTAGACCCCCTACCCATCCTAACCTTGGGGGCTGCATCCTTACCCAGCCCTAGACCCCCTACCCATCCTAACCTTGAGAGCTGCATCCTTACCTAGCCCTAGACCCCCTACCCATCCTAACCTTGGGGACTGCATCCTTACCTAGCCCTAGACCCCCTATCCATCCTAACCTTGAGGGCTGCATTCATACCTAGCCCTAGACCCCTACCCATCCTAACCTTGGGGGCTGCATCCTTACCTAGCCCTAGACCTCCTATCCATCCAAACCTTGAGAGCTGCATCCTTACCTAGCCCTAGACCCCCTACCCATCCTAACCTTGGGGCTGCATCCTTACCCAGCCCTAGAACCCATCCTAACCTTGAGAGCTGCATCCTTACTTAGCCCTAGACCCCTACCCATCCTAACCTTGGGGACTGCATCCTTACCTAGCCCTAGACCCCCTATCCATCCTAACCTTGAGGGCTGCATTCATACCTAGCCCTAGACCCCTACCCATCCTAACCTTGGGGGCTGCATCCTTACCTAGCCCTAGACCTCCTATCCATCCTAACCTTGAGAGCTGCATCCTTACCTAGCCCTAGACCCCTACCCATCCTAACCTTGGGGGCTGCATCCTTACCTAGCCCTAGACCTCCTATCCATCCTAAGCTTGGGGGCAGCATCCTTACTTAGCCCTGCCCCTTTCCTATCCTAACCTTGAGGGCTGCATCCTTACTTAGCACTAGCCCCCCTACCTATCCTAAACTTGGGGGCTACATCTTTACCTAGCCCTACACCCCCTACCTATCCTAACCTTGGGGGCTGCATCCTTACTTAGCCCTAAACCCCTTACCTATCCTGACTTGGGGGCTTTATCTCTAGCTATCCCTAGATGTCCCACCTATCCTAACCTTGGGACTGCATCCTTACTTAGCAGGGCTGCCCTAACCTAACTTAGGATGCTGAGTTTTTCCCTAGGTCTAGACCCCTACCTAACCTAACCCAGGACACTGCAATTGAATAATAATAAGGTTGCCATATAACCAACCACACTGAACTTAACCTAAGGCACCATGTCCTTACCCTAGTGCATGATATTAGTTTGAAAACATTCTATAAATTTACCTTTGCGAAGGAGACCTATCAGTGGGTTCAGGCTAGTGTCCTAATACAGTGATCCCTTAATTGTAGGATATAAAGGTGGGGTCCACTGTCTCTTACCACAGTATTGCTAATGAAATGAAGGTCAGAAACATTGAAAGCACATGTTAAAACATAGGGAATGACATTTTCAGGTCCAAAATGCAATAATGGTTTAAAAGCACATCATAAAAACTCTAAGATCAAGTTGTGGTATTATACAGTAGTCAAATAGTACCCAGTGTGTCAGAGTTTGGGATTTTTTGTCTTATATGTTGCATAATACCTCCTTTAAGGGGAGCATTAATGCAATAAGGCCCCATTATAAAGTAAATGACTGTTTCTACCTTATGATTGAAGGGATTAGCTTCAAATTTTTACCACTCATATATTCTTATTTTTTAATAAATTTTTTCACTCATTTTACATTTGTCTTCCACAGTACCGTACAAGCGATGAACAAAATTGACCATGAACCAATCTAAACTTTTTTTTTTTGGAGTAATGTTTTAAGTTATGTTTATTTACACATAAAGTAGTCCAGAGCAGTGTATAACTCAATCTTGATCCTAACCAGGATCATTCATAGACTCTCTTACGTTTTTTACAATTTGTCGTTCATAGTGCCATACAAGCGATGAACAAAATTATCTGTGAACCAATCTAAAATTTTTTTTTAGCAATAACGTTTCTAAATATGTTTATTTACACATAAAACAGTCCAAAACAGTGTGAAACTTACTTGATCCTATCCTGAATTATTCATACAGATGTTTTTTGCAAGTCTTTTTACAATTTGTGGTTCACAGTGTCATACAAGCGATGAACAAAATTGTCAGTAAATCCATTTAAATTTTTTTTTGCTATTATTGCTTCAGGACATGTTTATTTAGACATAAAACAGCTGGAAACTTTTAATAACTTATATTCGATAATTCCTCGAAATTACTAGAAATGAATATTTATTTTTGTGGGAAATTCCTTAATCCATAGCTGGGTTAATCCCCAAATTCTGTCCAAAACATACATAGTCTTTTCAGGACCAAAGTTTATTTTAAGACCTAGTAGCCAAAGAGAGCTAAAACTATAAAAAACTTATATACTGTCATATTAAGTAAATCTGCTGCATTCAAGATAAAATCAACTGAAGACACTGAATTTAATAACCACCATATTCATATGCATTGACTGCAAATTGTATGACATTAGGAAAATATAAAGACCCCATAAAGTAATATACAGAATTTGAAAGTAAACAAGTAGACATCATGGAACTTGTACACTATACAAGACAAAGCAATTCCCTCCATGGTAATGGTAAATTTGAAATGTGAATACTTTTACTGTACTGATAAAGTAGAGAACACGTACAGGATTCAGTGAAGAACGATTTTTCTGTGTATTCTACTCATCACTTTTAGTTGTCTAATATAGTCTGTGTGACACAACTTTTGAAAGAACGGGAAAAATTGTATAAAATGGGAAAAAGCACTTTAGTACATCCCTGAACTAGGGAACATGTATCTAAGACTGAGGCAGACCATGGTACACAGGCTGTGGTTCAGTCTAAGGTTTATGATCATGGTTATGTGTTCTCTTCCAAGTGTATAATTAAATGTGGTTTTCAAGATTCCTCAGGTACCACAAATAGAACAGGTGCTTCATTGGGTCATGCAGGATACACTTGAGAAAAGGAATGTTGATAAATTGAGTATACATTTTTTCCAATGGAAAAAAAGCACTTTAGTTCCCCTCCATTCTTGTGTTGATAGAAAACAAATAAAAGGAGTGTTACATGACTAGGTGTAGGAAAGACAAAAAGTTAGTATATGACCTGTGAAATCACACACATTTTTTATAATTGGTTCCAGAACCCTTGTTCATATCTTTAACCAACAAAAGCCTGAGATGTGATAGCTTAACCTGTCAGATAATTGTTATTGATATTGCAGAAAAAAGTATAGGCACATGACTAAAACAAGTTAAACTATTGTATCTGTAGGCCTGCTAAGGCATTGCTCAACATTCGTTACAGGGGTAGATGGACCTTCTGTTGTCTTTTAAGTGAGTGACTGCAGGAATAAGGGTTAAGATGGGCTTCGTAGGTGAACTGGATATCCATTAATGATCTGTTGCAACCACTAGTTATTTTGCCTAAGCTTGATCCTTTATAGACTTTTCTTGTAAACCATTGTTTCAGCCCTTTGGTTTGTTCAGGTGAAAACTTTGTACTGATTTTAGATTTATAGTGTCTTTCAGATGTTCACATGTTCAAAAAACTAGTACTGTAATGTCCATTTTATATGTCTTGTCTTGGAGTATATGATTATTTTAATTTTTTAAACAATGTATTCAGAAGTATCCTAATGTAATCTCTTTAATTGGAATTATGGTACCTTTTCAGATCAGCTGTTGTAGTTAGCACACTTGATGGACGAGTAACCAGTTTAGATGCATCAACAGGTGCTGTGTTGTGGTCACATTTGACTGGTGGTAAAAATAATGAAATGCTTTCTTCATCAATGTCAAAGGTAAGTACAGTACAGTACTGTATTTACAAAAAATGTATTTACATTAACTGTACTGTATGGGCAGATAAAGTTAGTTTTAATTTACTAAATTAGAAGGAGCCTCACTATGTAGATGCTTTGTTTGGTTGGGTTTATGGGAAAACTAAATATTGTGTAAATAGGATAAGTAGGAACACAAATTGACAAATACCACAAAATTAATTTTACAAAACAGTTTTGGGTGCATGTGTGTTGTTTTATTAAATGCTTTTGTCATGTAGCTTGATCAGTTTCAAATCAAATTATTGTACATAGAGAGCTAAAGGATTCCCTACGTTGTCCACCCTGCTATGTTAGTTTTCTTGATGTTACTTTTATCCAATGATGAATCTCCAAGCCAAGAGGTTATACAGCTGTATGTTGGACAGTGCTGTACAGCAACTGCAGAAGCAGGAATGTAGTAATTAAAAAATGTGTTAACATCTCTTTGTTGTCAGCTAGAATTAACTTTTTTTATGGAAATACAAACCATCACCTTTTACATAGGGTATCCTTCAGCATGAGCTGGGACACAGGTTGAACTTGGTAACAGGGCAGTTATGGGGAGTGAGTGGGTGAATGCCCCTCACTCACATAGTGCCACCAAGCACTTTTTCCTTGGCTGTCTTAAGACGTGAGTGTCTTGTTTACACTCTCTCTCATGGTGTTGTTAAATGTTGGAAGTTTTTGTGTTTTTTTGTTTTTGGATGTTTGTGTGTGTATTTATTATATTAATGGAGAAAACACAACTAGAAACATTTTGAGGGATGTGGGTGACCTTCTGGGTGCTTCACATCTTCATAAACATGATCCTTACAAGCCCTGTTTCTTATGCAGGGGAAAATTATGCAGCTGCATTGCCCCCTGCTTGGAGTGCATTGGTTGTGTCCCTTTGCAAAGGGGAAAAATTGTTAGGAAAAGGAGGATAAGAAGCTTTTGCTTGCCTTGTTGGGGGGAGAACATGCTCCTGATTACTTTGCTGAATCCTGCTAGTTCATTCCTCTCAGTCCCTACTATTTTTATCCCATTTCTTCCGGTTGGGGTTGTTAGGAAGGGACTACACCTCTTCAAAGGATAATGGTTGGGGTTGTTACTGGTAGGAAGGATCTTTGCTACTAATGCAAGTTGTCACTTTTGCAGAAGGTCTGACTTACCCTTAACTCGTGAGCCCATCTTTTTCAAAGGATAATGGTGGTGCTCAAAGGATAATGGTGGTGCTGAAGCTGCTGCCTTCCCTGGTGAGACACTGACTTGAGTACATATATCTCCTTTGCTCCACACTAACTAATGCAAGTTGTCATTCGTGGAGTATTTGCAGAAGGTCTGACTTACCCTTAACACCTTGCGTAGCCCATCTTTTGCAGTTTCTAGACCACCCTTGGTATTGGTTTTGTTAGAACTACAATCTGAACTTGTTAGTTCAAAATGTAGCTCTGTCATTGGCCCTCACCCAAATCCCATTGTTATAGAGAAGAGCTGAGAAAGATGCAAATCAGATACATATCTCCAAGAAGTACATATTTCCAAGATTGGATGCTGAAATTCTAGTTACCTGTATTGAGTCCAGTACAAGTTGATACTCTGACCTAGCTCCAGAAGGAGGAAAAAAAAATTCCAGTCATTATGCATCCACACCCCAAGGCTTACACTAGATGAAAATACTAAAGCAAGATTACTGTCTGTCTGAAAGAATCTAGGTACCTACACAACTTGTTGAGTATCCACCACAGGTCCCAAGGAGAAGGTACCTAGGGATTGGTGGCTGACGTCCCTCAAGTGGAATGAAGTAAAGGTTGACTGCCTGTATCAGACACCTGCCCTCCCCAATTACCTGGATAATTTCCTAATGGTGGATATCATGGTTCCCCATTCCTTTCCTTACTTGAGTGAGGCTCGCTCTCATCTTCATGCCAGACTGTGTAGGAGGTAACAGGAGTCACTGCATCCCCTGCTTGCAGTTGTGACCAGGATCATGGTTTGTCCATATGTGGAACAAACCTAGGTCTTAATGTGAGAATAGTCTGAATCCTTCGGTTGTTCAGCCTCGCTCGTCATCTCAACTTCTCTCTTGTTCTTGATCTCCTGGGAGAAATCGGGATCATATTTTGAGTTCACTTGGCCGCGGACGTGACATTGTTGATGCATAGCTGTATATCGAGGAAGAGATAGCTTTACCACCTGACTGCAAAAGTCAGATATAAAGGGCACTGAGTCGCCTAATGCAGAGGAAGATGTTTTTGCTACTGCTGTTGACCATAAGTGTAACCAAGAAACAGTCTGAAAAGCAGAAGAGGCAGTTGACTCCAAGGTAGCTGCCTCCTGATGAGTGAAGGAAGGGCCCTCTGACCTAATCTGATCTAGAGTCAAAGCAGGACCTAAATGGACCAGATCTGGGTTGATTTGTCTTTAGTGAAGAGCCACATTAGGGGTTGAATAAAACTGTCTGTGTCAAGAAAGCGAAAGGGGTAGAAGTTTAAACAACCTACTAGACCGAAGAGAATTATCACGTCCAGAGATGAGAGAATTCACATGGCCTAAGACAGAATCAGCATGATTAGAGCACAGTAATTTTGCCGAAATCTTGACATCCTTCTTAGGCCAACTAAAGCTTCCAGTATACCCACAGGAAAATCTGAATTTGTTGCTGCTTCATGAGAAAGATTGTACTCACGAACGAGTTCAGTAACCTCAGCATGTGTTGTAATAAATTCTTGGTTTTCAACATTCTCTGGCTCTTGGACACAGGGATCAACTCTGTCTATTTTGTCAAACGAATGAGGGATATCCTTATTTGTAACTGGGGCGTAAGCCCACTCAGGTCCTAAAACCCACTTGAGAGCTTGGATGCCTGACAGTGACAATGGTAATCTATCCTGAGGGTCGTCTTGATTGCAAGAGCGAGAGACTGAATTTCCACTTCCGTGAGATGGAAGTGTGTTGATATACGGTTGTGCGTCAGTGATGTCTCATCCGTGGCCGAGTGAACTCCAACTATGATCCTGATTTCTCTTAGATCGAGAATGAGAGAGAAGTCAAGACGACAAGTGAGGCTGAACAACTGAAGTATTTGGACTATCCTCATGGTAAGATCGTAGGTTTGTTAGCTATGAAAAATACAAATTAATTAAAATTTGTCATATTTCCAGGTGTGATTAAACTCCAGTCAGTTGTCACAAATGACCTCCCATCTAAGAAGTCAGTCTGCTTTATAAAAGGTGATGGCCTGTATATCTGTAGGAACAAATACTGTATAAAACTTTAAAGTAATTTGCATTTTCCTAGGTATACAAACCAGAGCTTTGTATCGCAGTGAAGTGGGGTAATTTGCATTTTCCTAGGTATACAAACCAGAGCTTTGTATCGCAGTTTCCACTTCACCCACCTAGCATTGTCCTTGTGGGTTCAGGAAAAAGTGCATGGTAACAGAAGGTGAATGAGGGTTATTCCCTACTTGCCCCACCTTTATGTTGATGTTATAGATGGTGAAATTCCCATGGTGAAATTCGCAGTTCACTGTCAGTGTTTTACAGTGACTGGTTTCTTGTCATTTGCATAACAGAGGTGAGGGAGCAACTGGTGTATCATCAACAAAGGTGTCAAGATCAGTATGGGTTTGAAGATATTTCTAAATACAGTGCCATGTGATATATGTCATTCAGTCTGACAAACAATTTTTTTAAATCAGAAGTTTAACTCATGAGATGGGAGCATCTCAGTAGCTCTCCTACAGATTAACTTGACAAATCTATTATCCACTTCTCACAAATTCTGGGTAGTGACAGCTATTAAGGATACTCTTCATTCCTCACAGAAGAGCAAAAACTTAGTTTAGAGTGAGGATAGTGTTTTAGTAAGCATTAAGACTTTTGCAATTACTTTGTAAGTTTTTATATTTATAGTTTTTCACTGGCATTCCGTTGTAATTTTATAACAATGAAAGTAAATTAATGAGTGTCTGTGTGATATGTCTAACCAACTGTTGGTTCATTACAAGCCCTTAATCATACATTACCTACTGTTGTACAAATGGCCCTGAAGTAAACTTTAAGCCTTCTGGTTTTTTTTTAGTTCTAGTTATTTAAACAAGGGAAAATTGTATATGCTTGTGATGTGTGTATTGATGAATGGTTGTCAAAACGTGTTTACTTTTGATATTTATATTTAATGTTAAAGTATAGTATGTTTATACTTGCATATCATCTGATCTCACACTTGCAATCCTTGAAATTAATGTTTTTTCTCTTTGAAAGATTGACTTCATTTGATTGTTAGAGGCTCAGCTTACCAGATTTTCTGCATATGGAAAGTAATGTAATTTTAAAATATTAAGAGACCATGTTTTACTTATTGTAAAAATGACAGCCAGCTGCCAGCATAAGAACCCAATTGAAAATGCCATGCATCAAGTTTTTGTGTTTGTTATTACCTTTACAACTGTCAGTAACTTATTTTGTAACTACTGTATCGTAGGTCAGTAGAAGCTGCACAATGCAGTAGTTGTCATCTTGTTGAAAATAATAGTTGACTGTAACGTTTGTTTTTAAAATATAATAAATGTTCATTCCTTTTCACCACAGTTGAGTTTCAAAAGCTAGTTAGGAAGTTCACATCTAAATTTAATTTGCAGATTGAAGTTGAAGAAATGAACATTGTGTAGGTTGCTAAACTCATCAGTACTGTAAAGGCAAAAGCTGTTTCTGAAAGCAAAAGGATTAATTAGATAAATCACTGTCTTACATGTATGGAATTTGGGTATAGTATCTAGATTTTAAGTGGCCACATTAAGATAAGTAAGTAGCAAAGTTAATGTTATAAAACTACACTGTAGATGTTTAGATTTTTTTTTAATTCCAGTCATCCATTTAGCCATTGAAAATTTACCAGCTGTTTGTAAAGAACAAAACTTTATGAGAAAGGTTTTGTAAAAAGTAAAATATTACCAAATGCATATTATGAAATTTATTAAAATCATGAAATACATATGGAATGTATTAAAATCATGAAATACATATTATGAAATGTATTAAAATCATGAAGTACATATTATGAAATGTATTAAAAACATGCAATAAAAAGATTACAACTGGACATAAATGACCAAAAACTACAATGAACTTAAGTGTTCACAAGTTAGCTGCTATGCTCATTAGTTCCAGATGGTAACTTACTATAAACATAAGCGGTTTGTATTTTGGTAATAAAATACATACTGTATTTCTTCAATGGTTTTATTGTTCATCATTACTTTTTTCTTTGTTTCTGATTATGTAGTGCATAAATATTATTGTGTATGGCATTTTATATATTAAAAGTATATATTAACAGTTACTTGATGTCTGAATCATACTTAATGTTGTGCTGCAGGTTAAACACAATTCATGTTTTGCATAAACACAATTCATGTTTTGCATATGAAGTGACACTGAAATTTGGCTAAGAATTAGCTATCAGAAAATTTCATGTGTTAGTAATACAGTGTTTCCTATTAGTGAATCCATATGAAAATATAAATACTTTACTTGTCCTGTTGTTTATTTGAAGGTAAGGACAACATTGATTGTACTTTATGTGCTTATTGTGCACTAAAATATACTGAGTTTGGGGTGAATGGACCTGCAATCAGGCATGCAGTACCACTTGAGTAATAATGAACTTGTACAGTTATAAATGTAGCTGGTGTCACATTCTGCTATTTGTATATGTACAGTCACTCAAAAATGTGTTGCAACATGTTCCAGAAGTTTTCGTTCACCTAACAGTAATTTGTTCTTTTGATATTTACAGGAAATGTAATTTTCCTATTGACTTTGGTTATTAATCATACAGTTAACAATATAAAAAGAATGGTTTGTATTACTGAAAAATGACGAAACATTTTGAAAAATTTCACTTCAGATGACTGAGCAAAAGAGTCAAAGAAGAAACTATATTTCGAATCCAGATAAAGCTTATTGACTAATAAAATAATATTGAATAATCATCAATGAAATTATATATAAATAAAGAAAGAAAGAATTCAACCATTATTGTTGTCAAAAACAAAAAAAAAAAATTGTGAACGTCGTATGTTATCGTGTGACTCCACATTCGGCAGGAAAATTAAACTAAACTGTCTTGTTACTTGCACCGATAAGATGGGCAACGGACTCAGCCAAACCACAATCATTAGCTTGCACAAGACTAATGTCTCTATTGTAGATACTGTTGTAAATAAAACAACCATGTATAGAGGAATAAAACAACAGAGAGAACGAGAAAATATGATAAATTCATTGTCAAAAGTGGAGGACGACCCCAATGTTTTACTACTTAGGATCATCATCGGATGATCACTGAAGGAGCTCCGCCTAACTCCCCTGACAAGCCGGTGTTGCCATAAAGAGAGAACATTACGCTTTCCCTTCAAGTTGCTGCTCAAACCATCCGTAACAGGCTACATGAGACCAAGATATTATTTCATCATACTCCTGCCAAGAAACGCTTCATATTAGCGAAACACAAAGAATAGAGGCTAGGGTTTGCGTTATAATCCAGTGGCCGATGATTTCTGTAAGAATCATCTTTTGCGATGAGGAGCAGACATTCTCCACTGATGAGCATGGTAGTCTTCTTCACTGGTGGCGTTTAGCATTAACTAAATTAATGTTGAACTTCTTGCTAATTTTAATTCTTTAAAAACTTAGATAATAAGAAATACAAAAATAGGCGTTATATATTGTTAACTTCATAAGAGGCCTCAAAATGATAGGCCTAAGTAGCAATGAAAGAAATGAGAAATTACACATGATAATGGCATTAAATATATATATATATATATATATGTGTGTGTTTGTGTGTGTGTGTGTACCACAGAAACATTATAGTCTATGTATTACAAAACAGACGTGAAATCTGTTAGTCTAGTTCAGTATATTTTATATTAAGTTTCACTAGTTCACAATATACACAGGATTAGTCATTCAAAAATTTGATTTTAATAATAATGTGCAAGCAAATCTTTACAAAAGCCGTATTTGTTGATGTTAACAAGACTAATAGTTCAACTTATAACAGTCGTAGGTCTATGTCTACAAGTTCACACATATGAAGGAGATAAAACAACGATAGTGATGGCAGTTGGAGATGAAAATATTAAAATATAAGAACAGCGATGACCTCTGAAGTATTATAGTAACATCCTTTTATTAAGTAAAGTATGACAACAGTAAGCAGTATCAGAAAAAGTCCTGTTTAAAGGGAAACAGAGTAATTCTCGGACCCACCACTAGTGTTCAGTTGTTTCATACAACTGAGTTGCCAAATAGCGCCAGATGTCGCTATTACAAGCTGTTGTCCGAAAAGTTTTGAAGTATGTTGCAAAACTTTTTTGAGTGATTGTACATAAATGTAGTTGGTGTTACATTCTCCTATTTTCAATGCACTCCTTGGTTTATTAAATTTTTATTTTATTTCAGTTAGAGGTAACCTCTCGTGGAGAATGGGTGCGTCTGATCCCTTCACTCGATGGTGGGATATACCGCTGTGATGGTGATATGGTAGAGGCTTTACCAGTTACTGCTGAAACACTCTTGCATTCTTCTTTCAAATTTAACTCGGATACTATATTTACAGGTATAGTGTGGTGTTTTTATGTGGATAGTTTGCTTGCTTGATATTTGTGCACATGGTAAAGCCAGCATAACTTTTTGATGTTTATTTGTGTTGTAAGTGGAAATTTTTAGGGAAAGTTCTCAAAATTTGACTAAACTATAAATTATTTTGCATTGTTAGTTTTTGGACAGTGAAATATGAGTCTTGTTTCTCTTGGTAAGGTGTAAAAGATAAAAAATAGCCATGTTGTCCTGAGCAGACTAGCTATCTCAATTAATTAAATAAGAGGTAAACAGTGTTTTAACATTGATACTCCAAATGACAATATTTTCTTGCTTTTCTCTTCCTCATCACTTTCATTCATCTCACTCATACCATCCTCATCCATGGTGGTTACTCCCTTACTGTTACTTGACAACTCCCCTTTCTCAGGGATTTTCTCCTTTGCACCTTTTGCCTCAGGGTCCTCACCACCTTTCACAACACTGGGACCACTCTTAGCCATCTCAGCCACTTTCTTCGCCATCTCACCCATTTTCTCATACGCCGCCTCTATCCTTATAACCAGTCTACTTTCCCTTTCCTGGGCTCCCCGTTGGCTGATCATCATGCACGTCAGCCTATCCCGCCTCTGCTTCCAACTTTGTTCCCTTTCTCCTGACCCAACATCTTCCACACCTGTTCCCTGGGCCATCTCCAATTATGTACCCCACTCTTACTTTACTATTGAACCCCACGTTAGGCGCCAATTATTATGTAGGGGCTTTTTTCAATACACTATTGGAGGCGAGATGTCAGAGAACAGATTTAGAGGTTAATAAGAAAACTCAAATATTACCTAGTATTTTACTTTAATAACCTTAATATTACAGTGGTCCGAAGACCTTCAAACAGAACCTTATCCTAATTTTATTCACATTTATCACAGTTTATCAATTATCGTCTTTCAATACTTAACCAAAGTTATTTCGTACTTACAATTACCGTTTATCAAAACAGTCTTCCTATACTTAACTTAGCCTAACTTAATACTACCAATAATCAAAATATTATTAACAAATATCTGGCACATGTCCCAAAATAGTTCCTTATCTTTCTCAGCACTTCATCTCAGAATAATCCAAAGACAGTCATGAAAGTCAACACATATTTTGGGGATCACCACAGAGTTTATTTTAGCTATGACATCCAAGCTGAGGGCAGAAATTACTTTAGAATCTCTTAATGCAGCCTTTTCTACACCAAAGCACTTCACTTTTCTGTGATCCCCATCCAGTTTGGGACAGACACTGTCTTCAGTAATTGTTATGTACAACTTGGAATGGAACATGGAAATGGATTTGGTCTCACCAGCTGTTTGACTGATTTGTCAGTTGCAAATGCAGGCTTTTATTTCCACCACAATTCCCATTGGTGGATATCTATTCCCGATGTTGCTTCTGATAGGGAAGGGATCCTACCCAGATGAAACCTACCACAGATTGGGTGAAGGGGAGCCACTCACTCTACCTAACACTCTCAAGCAAACTGAAAGTAAAAAAGAAAACAAACATGAACTTTTACATCAGACATTCACAACAAAAAACATAAAATAAACATAAAAAAAAAATCACAACTGCAAAAACAAAAATTCAATCACATGAACCCACACTAGTAATTGCCACCACAGTGTACTGGTGCCTATCGCTGCATTGCTTTACACTATTTTACTGTGCATGTGTCACCTTGGTGTCTTCCCATATAAATTCAACCTCTTTCGTTTTATCATTCTGCAATTTTCACCCCTCATTTGGTAACAGATCCTGTGGCCAGGTCTTTGACATTCTAGAAATGTAACTGGTTTGGGTAAACTCCTGTCGTATAACATGGCTCAGATGCACGGGCATTCATTCATGTATATATTTCCATAGATGATTTGCATTTTGATGTGTAGACTCATTCTTGAGATCCTGTCTCTTTGGGTGTTAAGAGAGTAGCTGTACTCTCCAGTTCTTGTAATTCAGAATGTAGATAAGGCAGGTCACTGTTGTTTATTGAAATTATTTTGTTGATTATTTTTCATTATCCTTATACTGTATTAACTCTCTCCTTTATCCCATGTCATTTGATCTTCACATTGTCTTTTGAAAGCTTTTTAATGAACAGTCCCCCTTCCCCCATACTACTGTACATGAGGTAATGCGTAGAACATGTAGATTGATTCCAACCTTATGTGGGGTTGTCGATTACCTCATTGAGGTAGAACAAAGTAACAAATCCAGATGAAAGGTTAGGTATTAAGAGAAATATATCATTCTCAGACTTCATAATCTTAAATACCAAATAAACAGTCTATTGTGTACAAGTGCTTTTTGTAGATTTCTGGGTTTACTCAAATTTTGGTCCAAGTTGTCAGCATGCAAGTAATGCTTAACCCTTAATGGATGGGCATCATCATATGACGATCTGTAACAGGTTTTGAGTTATGGACAGGCTAACTCATATGAGTATTAATATTACGCGCCATACGATTTCCAAAAAGTCAAAACTTTTCTAGCTAGAGTTATATAAAAATTCCTATCTTTAAATTATCTTATAATTTTAAAATTTTTTTCTTATTTTCTTTGTTTATTTTTACTCTGTATTTACTTTTGTTCTCTATAAGAGGTTTTAAAATAATTCCCATCAAACTGATGCACTGTTATGGCTTATGATATTTATATTGGGTATGCAAGGTATTTTATTCTTACTCGACTGACTTTGAAATTCTAGGTGGAAAATCAACTGAAGTCTGGGGTATGGCACTAGACACGGGAAAGCTGATGTATGTCTGCAATTCATCTGGTTGCAAACGTCAGCGTACAGCTTCAAAACCATCTCAGTTACTTGTTGTAAAACGTATTACCCAGACAGTGCGAGCTGTTGATCCAAAGTCTGGTGATGAAAGGTAAGGTGATTTTACTATGGATTCCTTTTTTTATTTTTAAGGAAAACAAATATTTATTTCTGCCACAGTAAGATTTTCATTTGTAAATAGAGGTTTGTCACATTTTACTTTGGATTTTCTGCATTTGTGGAAAATGACTTTCACTATGGCAGTACCTGTTTGTTTTAGTCACATATGCTACTGTAAAGTAAATAAACCTGATATTCAAAAAACCTAAAAAAAAATTTTCATATTCACCCATTAATCAAGAATAGCTCTATTCCATGCAGTACCTTTGTGGCTGAACCAACTTGCTAAGTTCTGAAAGACAGTGGACCCATTGTTCATTCCCAGACTTCACTTCTCTCTCCCACTTGACATCATTTACCAAAGAGTTTGGGGGAGAGAGGAGGATGCTAAGTTATGATTACAGGCAGTCTCAATTAATGGCAGGGGTTCCGTTCCCAGCCAAGCGCCGATAACCGAAAATCACCGATAATTATAGTAATAAATGGCGTTTATGACGTTGTAAGCGCCGTTAACCGGTTATCGGCGCCGATAAACTGTTTACCAGTGGTGATAACCTGCTCACCGACGCCGATAAACCGCTTACCAACGCCGAAAATCGCTCGCTGTCACCGAAAATCTGGTTAATGAGGTTGTTAGCCAAGCGCTGCAAAACCGGAACGCCATTAATCGATGCTGCCGACAAGTGAGGACTGCCTGTATTGGGTTTGTATAGAAAATTTGTTTCATGGGAAAATATATAATTTATTCATTGCAAATTTGTTAATCATAAATGGCCTGAATTGCAATTTTGGTGGGTGGACAAAGGCAAGAGTGAGCAGATTGAAGAGAAGAGAAGAGAAGTTTTGTAAGAGCAGATGTTTATCCTTTCTCCCTGGATGTGTCTGGCAGAACCTTAGAATTTTAGAGCAAAACTTATATTTTCAAGGGCAGAATTAGAGTTTTCATAGAGCAGTGGGTTGAGATGCTAATTCAGAATATTTGAAGTCCAAATGCAAGGTAATCGTAAACCACCTTGAGGCATGAAGATAGATGCTCTAGGAAGACATGTCCATGATGTGTAAAATTGACCAGGGGAATGAGGGTTATGAAGATGAAGAGGATTGATTACCCTCCTTCTTAACTAACAAAATACAGTATATTATCTCCTTTCTAACTAATAAAATGTCCCATAGCAACTATTGGGGCCAGCCAACAGATCAAAAAATATATGGGTCACATTAGATGGATGAAGTCACAAGAAAATGTTCTAACAATGCAAAGTACCTGCTCAAAGGATGGCAGAGAGTTCCAATTTGAACTTAAAGGCCATCCTGGACAAAAGGGCATGTACTTTTTGCACCCTAGTCTTTAGGTGGGAGGAGAGCCCTAATTGTAAAACAACCCAGTAAGCACGTTAGATCACTGGATTGAGCCAATAAGAATAGATGCTCTTTAAGACTGGAATAATTCTGCTGCTATTTAAAAGGAAGAGGCGAGAAGGGGAAAGGTTGAAGCTCTGATTGAACTGAAAGTTGACTGATGGCTCTGACAGGGCAAAGAAGAAAAGTCTTGTTAGAAGGAGGAGGTAAGGCAGGAATTGTGAAGAAATCAGTGGTTGAAATACATTTCTCTGAGTACTTAGACTTTGCCAGGAGATCTGGAGCAAACAGAAGCCTGGTGGAATACCAAAAACTAGAATGAGATCTTCCATGCCAAGGCATGAAGCTCACTGGCATGCTAAGAGGAGGCAAGGGCCAGCAAAAACAATGTCTTAGGGTCAAATCAACAAGGAGTCATCCAATAATGAGATCTGGTGAAGCTGTGCAAAACCAAAGCTTATTCCAACTTGGAGAGCTAACTGAAGTCCAAGAAATCAACTGGGCATAGTGATAAAAGAAGTCTTAGATATTCTGACATAAATCAACTCCTTGCTGAAGGAAATCTTTGGATAGAGTTATCAAGTAACCTTTAATAACTGAGAGAGATTGAGCTTGACGTTCATCTGGTAGAAGAAGTCTGCCAAGACTGGGGCAGAGGCTTTTAGTGGAGGACCTGATTGGTTGCACCAGGCAACAGATCTTACTCTCTTTTCCTGGTAAAATGGTAGGGGATTGGCAAAAGGCAGTGATTTTTTGGCTGCAACATCTGGAAGATGAAGAAATTCTGAATATTTGTTGAATAAATGAAAATGTGGTTGCTTTAGAAACTTCCTTCAAGGAGGAAGGACTCTAGGATTGTCCATAAATAGGTGCAGGTCTGGAAACCAGTCCATAAGGAAGTGATGAGTATTATCTGGGAATAGCTGAAGTGTGAAGTTTCACCAGTACCTGACACCGTAGGCCAGACGGGAAAAGTGTAAACTTCGAAGCCATCCCAGGCCTGGAGCATAGCATCCACCTCATGAGTGGAGTACATTGGTATTTTAGTGTTTGATGATGTGGTCTTAGCCATGAGAGACTAACTGTATAAATGGTTAAGATTTAAAGTTGGTATTAATGTTTACTCATAATAAAACCAGTTACTAAAAGACTTATGTAATAGGTCAGAATAGATAGCTATGTAATAGGTCAGAATAGATAGCTATAAAGCACTTTGCTACATAAAGTGTATAAAATATCATAATGCTTTTTTAAAGGAAATGCAAGAGAATGGGGAGCGCAGAAAGCAGCAGAAAATTGGCCCCACAGTCTCTCTCTTAAATGAAGTTGTTTTATATTATATACTTTTGTAATGATTATGATTTTAATATTAATGACATAATTAGAAGAACCAAGGTAGTATTTGGACTAAAACCGTCTCATAAGCTTGCCTACTATAAAACTATGGAGATCCAAGCAGGGTTTCCTCTTGGTGGTAGTTTGGATATTTTAAGTTTGACTATACTATATTTGAAATGAAACAAAGTGAATGATGAAAAAATTAGACAGCTTCAAGCAAAGAAACCTAAGAACCAGTGAAAAATACAAGGCAGAAAGCAGTGCAGCTGGTGCCAAAGGGATTCTGTGAACCTTCACTACTGTAAGCAATCTTCCAACAGGGTATACTGTGCCTCAATTAATTATTGAGAGTTTTGTTACTGCAGCCAGAAGATAAGTCAAGATATTTGTTGAAATGGTGATTTGAATATTAATATGGTTTCCATTTTTTTATATCTCTTGGTTTTGTGAACATGTACGTAAGTAGGAAGCTCTTGATTTGTATCATATGTCATATTTTTTATTTAATTCTAGATGGAACTTCAGCGTTGGTCAGCATGAAATTAATGTGGCTGGGGGAGGCTGCGATTGGGTAGATTCATCAGATGTTGAAGTGGAGGAATTGCCATCTCTGCACTTTATAATACCTGAAGGAATTGTCATGGGGATGGATAGGGCAAATCAGCTTGTCTGGCAGCAGAAGGTATCTTATGCATTCTGTGTATTTTCCTGTAATTTATGCAGTTGGTAATATGGAATTTATAGAACTGAGCTATGATATTGATTTGGAATAATGTAATTTGCTCAATATATTTTTTATCTTGGAGCTTTGGTTGTCAACATGACCCTCATTTCTTCCTAGCTGACATCTCCTGTGGTTAATGCTTGGAAGGTGGTCAATGGAGAACTGGAGCAGATTGACTTGTTTAGCACCAATAGTGTTCCTGCTTTGACACCAGACAATGGTTTGCCTGATTCACATTACAGATCCCAGGTTTGTTTTCTTTTCATTAGTTCATGGGATTCATATTACTTTTGGTTATAGTCATGTGTTGTAATAATATTTACAGGCTAAGTTCACAGTATTATTCTACAGCAAGACTAATAAGCACAAAAATATGTCTGATACTAGATAATTATTCCTTTGATGGTAACTTTGGCATGAATAGGCTTTTTCCATGTCACGATAAAACCGATCCTTAATCACTTCCCCTGTTAATTATGTTGTGGTTTAACAGATATTACAGTAAAATTAACTTCTCAGTTTATCAGAATTTGTCACTTACCAGTTATCAGTGTATGATAGTATTTTGCTAGGCTGTCTGTTTTGAAGTGATGTATCTTGCAAGTTAATATCTTAATATTGAAAGATAAGTGTAGATCAGTGTAGCATATGTAATGACCATCTTTGACCGGTACAATAATTCATATAGATATTACCCAAATCAGGTTCTTTCACACCTTAATGATCTGGGCCACAGTGATATTTTTAGAATACTCCAAAGAGCTAGATCACAGTAGTATAAGAGGACAATATGGAATACTCAAAGAGGGAAAAAAATACTGTACTAGAAAATAAGCATACAAATTTATTACAAATGAGACCTTGATAAATTTAGACAGTCACCGAAAAGCTGAATAGTTAGGTGGATAGAAACACATTCAACAACAATACACAAATACCACCGTCATTCGCCTAGCTAACTTTCACTCATGAAGTAGAAGGGAGAGAAATTAGGGAGAGGTAGGAATTTATCTTACACACCATTATGTAATTAACTCTAGCACACAAGAGTGAGAGGAAATAGAAAGAAGAGAACCTTAAACCTACTCTTACAGTTTATACAATATCCAACAAAAAACTAATGTTTATACTAATAATTGATGATGCCATAAAGAATATATATAAATCAATGCTGGGAGGGAGCACTGAAGTAATGCATCATAAGGCTGTCTAAAGGCACAAAGAAACTACACCGGCAGGGTGAAAACTGACTCGTCAGTGGTGTCCCAAAGAAGAGTGAATAGTTCATATGGCCTTACCAAGTGTATCATACAGAGTAAGCCTTATCATAACTCTGGAGGACAAGTGCGACAGCAGTGGCAGGGCGGGCTCCAAAATCACACCCACCAGTCGAGCAGATATAGCAGGTGAAAACAGCGGAGAACTCTGGGAGGCGAAGGAGCACAACCCACAGCATGGAACAAACAAAGGTAATCCTCCGTGGGTGAGGGACTACGGCAAGCACCAAGGCATCCCACAAACAATTCTCCAAAGCTGTGATCTATTTCTCCCAAAAGGAACTGCAAACGTAAAGCTGTAGGTAAAAGCTGCCCTTCCCGTATGAGAGAGCCGAGCACAATCCTCAGTATTCGCCCAAAAAGGTTCCCACGATGTATGTGAGAATGAGATAATAAGCCAAGGGGAGCCGAGCCGTCGAACGACCAAAACATGAAAAGATTAAAAAAAAAAAAAAAAAAAACACTGATGGGCGAGGGACCTCTTAAACACAGAGAAACCCATGGTGGAGGAAAAGACCCTAATTCAGCTTTTCGTGACTTGAGTGAAACAAATTAAAAATACTACGTTACAGGTATGAATAATTTACATGCAGTTATTGCACATAGGATACAAATTTTTTGGAATTACAGTCAGTTGTGAGATATCTTAAATGGTTATGTATAACTTATAACTTATGGAGCCTTTGTTACTTCTTACATTTTACAACTTACCAGAAGGCCACACCCCCTAAGCATCTTGTAAAGTAAGGGGCAATTATCCTGAAGTGAATGGCATCAACATTATTACAATATTACTGTATTAGTATTATTATCTAAATTGATAATGACTATATTTTCATAAAACAAGTAAAATCTCAAACTTCCACTGAATATTATGAAGAAGGGAAAGAAGAAAGCAGAAATGATTAGAAATTTATATATGAAATAAAGCAAGGGAATTTGAACCAAGGACTGAAAAATCATGCTTCAAAAGCTATGACCCTTTCCAAGGTTTGAGAGTATGATTGCTGTATATAGTCACAGCCAAGTAGCAGGAAACTAAATGTGGTATAAAAGACAACACAGATACTCAATTAATTATGCAAAATGATTGATTAGGAGGAAGATTTCTTGCCATTTTAAGAATAGTAGTAGTAATTGGAGATGGTCCGCTGCACAGTAAAGTTTTCTTGTAGGACTAAGGATACTGAACACAGTGTGTAAGAATCCCACAGTGAGTGTTTTCCTGTTAAACTACTTAATATTAACAGTAATGATAATCATCATCATCATCAGTGATGCGTGATGCAAAGGGCTTTTGTGAAGTTCCACTGCTTATATCTTCTTGAGTTTCATTTTCCACAAAGAATCACTCTTATCCAGTTTCCTGTCTCACAGATCTCATCCAGGAAGGTTTGGATATTCCAGCATCTCTGGTGCCCTCAGGTGCCCAGCTTACACTATCACTTATTATCCTCCCAAGGGTTGTGAGAAGGATATGTCCAAGCTGTCTCCATCCCCCCTTTCATCATTACTTCATGTACATATGGAACTTAAGTAATTTTCATGGTGGTTTCATTTCTGATTATTATTTTGTATTTGGACTTTTAATAATTTTATTGTTGATGAAGCTTTATTCTCATATTTACACATCTTGGCATAGTTTCATAGTCACACCATGATTTTTGTCCATATAGCAGGACAGATCTTAGTAGACCTGTGTATAATCTTCCTCTTGTATGCTATTTTTCTGTATGATTTCCAAGCCATACAGACTTACATAGGTCTAGCAAGATCTGTATTGCTATATGGACGAGAATCATGGCATGACTGAAACTAAACCAAAATTTGTCAATATGAGAAGAAATCTTTGACAAAAATATTGTCTTGTGACAAGATAGAGTTAGAAATGAGACCACGAGGAAAATTATTCAGCCTGCCCATTGTTTAATTTTCCTTTATTCCTATGGGGATACAAACCATCCCCTTTTATTTGTAGCACTAAATCTTCAACATGCATGTGAAGATGTGGTTGTTGATACTTTGAAACTAGGGATAAACACAAAAACTTGGAAAGAAAATTAGCAGAGTACTCATCCAAATTTGACGTTCACCCAAGGGATAGAGAAGGATAACACATTCTCTCAAAGGCGATTGAAAAAGTGACTGGTTAAACAATTTTTGCATAGAGAAATCTGAGAAGGCAAAGAGCAAAGGTGAAATAACATTCCCATTCACCACCCTCCTGAAAATTTTCTTGACAGACTTATCAACAATTTTCTTTGTGTTTACTTTGTTCTTGGATAAGTTCATCCAGCCTTACATATTAAACAGGAATGCCATAGTGATGCTTGACCTTCCATAACACTGGTTGGTGGATGCTGTCAGATGCCATCTCATAATCAACATAAACCATCAGACGGGGATTTTTAAATACTGTTCACTGGTGCTCAGTGTGTCTTAACAGAGTGGTAAATACTTGAAGAAGAACAGAGATCCTTAAGTTCTGGCAGAGGACATGGTAGGGAAAAAACAAATAGGGAGGCCAAGAGGCAGTTGGAAAATGTAAAGAGGAAGATGTAAGAGGAACAGAATCAGAGTCTTACAACAGATTAAGGAAGAAAGAACTGTAGGGAAGCATGGAAAAGATGAAGAGATGATAAAAGGATAGACTTAAAAAAATAAAAGCAGGGAATTTAAGGATGAAAGGGGAAAAGTAATGAAATTATGCAGTGATTTTATAATCTAAATGGAGAAAATGAATATAAACCTGGAAAATTTAACTTCACGGAGGAAACTACAGGAAATTTGATATTTGAAAGGCTGGGAGAGCCTTGAGGAAATAAAAAGGGAAAAGTCTTGGTAACCGCCAGGAATAACAGGATTTTTTAACATCAGCTGAAGAACCTATCTTGGAAGAATTGGCCCAAGTACAACAGAGTAAAGTGATGGAGTACAGGAGGGAAACTATTCAGGAGTAAAACTGCTGGGGTATGCATGAAGGTAATGGAGAAGATGGCAGGAGCAAGGTTAGGAAAATTGGTTAAATTAACAGCCTAGTTTGGGAACCACAAAAGCAATTATTGAAATTGGACAACTATGTAAGAGTACCATGCAGATAAGAGGAAGCTGTTTGTTCTTATAAAGATATTAAGCATAAAATAACATTGCTTCATGTGAATGTCTTCTGTCACAGCATCATGAATGATCTTGCAAGGAGAAAAACCACAGCACTTGCTTACCTTGTGTTCCACTGGCCAGGAAACTCATTGAGTGTAAGATGAGCAGTGCACACATTGCATGTTTATCAAGAGTATGATTGAAATGGACATTGGTGTCCATCAAGGATCAGCACTGAATCTTTTATTGTTTGTTATAGTAATGGAGGAAGCTACAAAGGAATAAAGAAAGGCAGATGCCAGAAAGTTACAATCAAAGAAAGGAGTGTATAAACATTGAAAAGATGGAAAACGAAATGGAGAGAATTGTAAATAAAATGAAGCAAAGCAAAACCAAATACTGGAAAGAGCTTAAGAGCTGCTGTGGGCATGGTGTAAGGGTGAAAGCAGTAGCTACCATATATGAAATGGAACAGATAGTGTCACAGAAAAGGCTTAGAGTGCAAAGTTTAACTGTAGTTAGAGGTTTCCGTCCCATACCTATATAAGAAGAGCTAATGGCAAAGAGATGGAAGGGTTATATTAAGGTGCAAAGGCAGTCCCTGGGGAAGGAAGAATGCATCTGTTAACTGACATGCTAATTTGTGATGCCAGATTCAAGAGTCTTAATAAAGTAGTAATAGTGTTCTGGACTAGGTGGAGAAATTGTTGCACTAGTGATCAGTAGCAAAAATTTTGAAAGTTTGTGTTAGATGTGTGCTTCAGTATCAGTAATTCTGAGGTGTTATAACAGAAGCCCAATGTTCATGACTTGAGTGAGCTTAGAATATTCTGTCATACGATAAGGAAATAGGTATGAGATGTGTGTTTGGAGGCTGATAAATTGATTGATATCTCTAGGGTTGAGATTGTTTGGGACCTTATGAGTAGAGATGAGTGATCAATTAGAGAAATGATAAATGTGGAAGTGGCAGAAAACCAGGTAAAAGTATAGGTTAAGGCTGTGAACCAGGTGAGAAGTGAGGTTAAAAGTGCTTAAGAGAGATGAGAATGGAAAGAATTTATTTTGATGTCTAACCCAGTCGTGGGAAATGCTGATTTTAGTGATGTATTAGAAATACCTAGTCTTACAGTAGTTATTAAGAGAATAGCTATTGTAGAAAAATAATCACTTGCTGCAAGTTTTGTTTTATTGTTTTTTGTAGGGAGCAGATGACCATAAGCAACCAGCCTTATATGTTGGTGTTCATCAGAAACAGTTGTACATTCAGCAGAGTGGAGGAATGCGCCACAGAGTAAACACTGCTTTTAGAGTTTTTTCGTCTGGTATGCCAGATGAAGGTCAGTTTAGCTGTCATCTTTGTATGGCATTACAGTTTTAAAACTGAAATTATTTTCATATTTTGTAAAATCTGCCAATTTCCTGACATATATTTGGTAAAGATATCTGCCAAATTCCTGACATATCTGGTAAAGATATTGGCTGCCATTTAGTAGATGGGGGAATTTGGCATAATTGTGTACCAAAAGGGGAGATTTCCTCTTAGTTTAGAATTTTAGAAGCTGATTTGCTGTGGAACATCAACTTACAGATATTTCATATAGAAGTAATTGGCCTAGCAGTGAATTATAGGCTTAGTAGTTATTATTGTTCCTCATTCCCACGCTAATATGTTCATTATTTTATTTTCAATTTCAGAAGGAGGGGCTAATGAAGTATCATTTCCTAGAGTTCAGTGGCGTCCATACCTAGCCACTGCACTATCAAGGACACCAGTTGTGAATTTTAATGAAAGAAAACATCCTTTGCTTGGGGACTCAGAAGTTGGCGAGGAAATAACAGCAGTTGCCATTCCACAGCAGATTGATTATCCATATGGTAAGGGTATTTTCTTTTTGTGTTTGTTAATCCAAATACAACTTTCTCATTTTATAGTGACATTAAGGTGTTCATAGTCAGGGAAAGTTCAAGCAGTTGCTGTGGTTTTAATAGTAATGGTCACTACATAGAGGGCATAGGTCAACTTGTTTGTCTCACTGGATTTGCAAAATTAAGCCAGAGAGAGATTTAGTTAGTGGTGGTCATTGTTGGAATGTATTTTGAGGTTAAAGCTTAAAATGAGGCTTACTGTATTGTTTTACATAAGCAACTTACCAAGTAATTACATAGCTAAAGTTTCTATTAACAGGCACCTAGAATTTTTGAAATTCGTGGTAGCGCTACTTTGTTTTGGTTAGGCGACTAACCCTGCCCACTTTCAGGGGTAAGAGAGGAACTAGTCTAGCAAAAAGAGCTCAGTATGTTTCTGCCGGCTGATGGCTGTACTTCAGTCTTTAGCAGCAGTGTATTTTTGGATTCCTTTAGCTTCTCAGTTGGTCGTAGCACCACAATTGGTGAAGTATTCTCTTTATGGTAGCCTTTTCGGCATATTTAGACAGTTTCAGGTTCTTTTTCAGACCTAACTACTGAATTTGACTGTTATAATTCTAATCTTAGACATTCTAAGCTTTGTTGACTTTTGACTTGTCTGCTATGTCTGATTCTGGTTCCCAAGGCTTTCGATATGGCAGCAAAGGCTGTTATATGAGGATAACTAAATCCTGTTATGACCCACTCACTCTCTGCACATCTTGTAGGGGTCAAATTTGTTCGCCAGACTTGACTTGTAATGAATGTGAACATTGGGGTGTCAAAATGTGGAAAACTTTAAATAATTTAGTCACTTATGAAAACTGGACAGAGACAAAAAGAGGACAGCTGCTTCTAGAGCCGACAGTAAAAAGACGTTAGCTAGTCAGGTTCCTGCTAAGTCTCTGTCTGATAATTTCATTACCTTTTATTCCTCCTAATCCCAGTTCTCATTCTGTTCCACCATCTCCTCTCCGTGGCTCCCTTACTCCCAGTCCTGACAACAATGCCAGCCTTGAGTCGAGAGTTAATAAGAAATTTGAGTTGTTAGTGAATACAGTAAATCCCCCGTATTCCTGGTCTCACGGTTTGTGGACTTGCCTATTTGCGGATTTCTCTGTGGAACATATATACACATTATTCGCTGAAAATTCGCCCATTCACGGTATTTTTCACTGAGAAATACTAATTACTGTATTTTCATCTCATTTTCATGACTAAATGCACTTTTTGTGGTAAAACTATTAAAATACTCAGGTAGTGCTCGAGTTACGATAATTCACCTTATGATAATTTGATTTTGCAATAGGGTAAGCAATTATTACTGATACGACAATATTTATAAAATATTTTTAAATTTCAAGTGGGCGCAGGCAGCAGCGTAAAATCAGGCAGCGAGATAGACCAAATTACAATAGACCAACTTCTTTTCCTCCATCTCTTTATCCCATCTTCTAGAGTTAAAAAAGTAAAAGAGAAAGATGAAAGTAACGTTATACTCTTGCGTAAATGCGTACAGCCATAAACAACCGATCGAGAAACTGTTGTTTTGCTTCACTGAATCGGATAACAACAGCCGTTTTGCTTGTATTTCAACCATTGTACAGTAATACACAATTACCGTAGGTTATAGTACATATGTCGTTAAGTAGAATAGGACTGATATATTTTTACATTATACCCTTATTCGGTATGGATAAAAGATCGGCAAGGAAATATACTGCTGAATTTTGGCAAGGAAATATACTGCTAAATTCAAGCTGCAAGTTGTAGCTGAAGCTGAGAAAACAATGTTCAAGCTGCTAATGACTATAAATTATCGTGCATCGGCAACAAGGATGAAATTCAACCGTAATTAAAATTGGGGAGAAAGTATTTTAATCAAAACTACTGGGCATGAAAGAACACATTACTGCTATTTTTACGCCGATAAACGATAAATATGTAAAGCTCGTATTATGATGAAATCATGTGAAAATAGCAAATGGAATCTTGATTTTTTTTTACACAAAACGAACGCCCCCAAACGGCCAGTGTCATCTATTAACGAAAAAAATAGCTAAATTAATTTCACAACGAAACTTATTCAAGTTATAATTCGACTTAAAAACTATTCGTATAACGAAAAATAACGCTTACCCATATAAATAAAGTATCTAGAGATTCATTTACGCTAACTAGAAGCAAGAAAAGCACTCTGAACTGAGTTAAATAAAGTGGTCTTGGTTAAATACAGCAAAATAAACATCACTTAAAATATTTCCAAACCAAAACATTGATCGCTGTGATCGCAATTTATAATTCAAAAGCAGTATAAGAATATATACAATATTATTGGATACAGTGAATTAAGGCATAACATTTTAAAAGATCTATGGAAAAGATGCATATTCGTTATGTTGATGTTTGTATAATATGATATGTGAATACAGAGTACAGTATAATGTAGGCTACCCTACCATGTATGTGTACGATATACCATAGTGTAGGCTAAGCTAATTCTAGTTTGTTATTCAATTATTCTTTGTATTGAATTATCGTAAGTCACTCTGCATGAACCTCCAGAATTAGCTGATATTAATAATGTATAGAGTATGCTTTATAGTGTAGGCTAGGCTACCATATATGTACACAGGGTACCGAATACCCTAGTGTAGGCTAGGCTATATTCGAGATAAGTTTTTTCCAACAAATGATGGGTTTTTTCGAGCCTAACCCCATTGTAAGTGGGATAATACCTGTATAAGCATTTTTAGTGTTTTTTTTTTGTGTTTGAACCATCAAAATGGGCAGTTTTAAGGGTTTTTAGAAGGGATCTAAGTATTCGCGGGTTTTAGCTATTCGCGGCGGCGTGTCCCCTGTGAATACGGGGGGTTTACTGTACTATGGAACAGATAGGCGCTTCAGTGAAAGTCCTTATGGACAAGTGCAGTGTTAAAAGTGTTGGTGAAGTGTCAGTGGAGGAGGTGGCTGTCTGTCCCGTCGATTCTCCTAGGCAAAGGTCCCTGGCAAACTCCCTTAAATCTGGGAGGAGCCAAACTGGTATCCCAGAGGAGGTCGGTGGGGTCTGCCCACAGGCAGTCACCCTCCTCAGTCGGTCCTGTTACCTTTTCCCAGGTCATGACAGAGCGCCACTGGAAAGGCGTCTCTATGGAAGTGAGTTGTCTTTCTTCTAGTCTTTCTTCAAGTGATTCGAGTCCCAGATGCCAGTGGCATTTTAAAGATGAATCTCGTCCTTTGAAGAGACCCGCTATTGATGTGTCTCTTTCCCCTGCAATTCCTGTAAAGAAGCCCAAGGAATCTTCTCTAGCAAAGCTGCCTTGCAGTTTTTGGGACAGCCCTGAACGTTTCTCCCAGTATCACCCATAGTTAGAGGGACAGCTGTCAACAGTTAAACGTCTAGTCCTTTCTCGCAAGCACTCTTCTTCAGTTAGGATCGTGGACGAACCCCCATCAGTGCCGCCACAGCGTTCTCCTGGAATTAAGAAAGTAACTGAGCAAATGTTAGTGCCCGAGTTTCCTGCTCCCGCTACGATTATTGACTCGGGACTCCCTCATGCTTCTGAGCGCCTGTTAGCTCCTGCTCCCACAGCACCCGACTCTCTTGTGTCCGTGTTGAGACCTTTGGCGCCAGAGCATCCTTTGGCGGTGGAACACGCATTGGCACCAGAGCTCCTATTGATGCTGGAGCGCCAACTGCCACCGGAGCGCCCAGTGGTGCCAGAGCTCCCCTTGTCTGCTTTTGATCCGCCCTTGGGGGTACTATGTGTGTGGAGTGCCCTCCAGTTTGTTTTTTCTGTTGGGAAGTGGTTCTCAATTCATGGTCTAGGCAGCTACTTTGATTACTCTGAGCCCAGGGGAGGGGCAACTTTTTAATTCTTTATCTGCAGTGGGAAAACTCATTCGCAGTAAAGAATCCCTTAAGTAGCAGGCGCTTCCTGCCTATACTGTCACGCCACTACTGGTTGAGATGAGCGCCAACCAGAGGCAGTACTCTCCTCTAGCAGCTCTCTCGCCAGGTAAGGAACTAGCAAACATTTTACGAGTTACCATTTTTTCTATTCTCGTTTCATTACAATTTTTAATGTGTTTGAATAGATGGAGCCATGCCTCCCACCTCCTTCAATGTGGGATTCAGCTATGTAATTACTTTGTAAGTTGCTTATATAAAAATGACATTTTTATAATAAAATAAAATTTTATATATACTACTTAGCAAGTAATTACATGATCAGAACCCTTCCTCCTTCCCTCGCATGGATAGGAAGGCATAAACATATTGAGCTCTTTTTGCTGGACTGGTTCCTCTCTTATCCTGAAAGTGGGCGGGGTTTTAGTTTCCCAACCAAAACAAAGTAGTGCTATCATGAATTTCAAAAATTCTAGCTGCCAGTTAATAGAAACTATAGCTATGTAATTACATGGTAAGTATAGTATATATAAAACTTTATTTTATTATAAAAATGTAATTTTTCTTAGTATATCACACTTCCTCTGTTGCTGTTTGGTGCTTTCAGGAAATTCCATCCTTTCCTTTTTTTTATATTCCCTCTGGACCTCCCATCCTTTCCTTTTTTTTATATTCCCCCTGGACCTCATTCTTTTCTCCATGTTGGGAGGGTTAATGCTTAACCTTTAAGGGATGGGCTAAATATATATCAAGCATACCCCCAGACTGGGTAAACTTTAAGGTTGGCCGATTTAAGAAAGAAACACATCAGTGGAAAGAGGAAGATATGCAAATGCACATGGTGTAAGAAGAAAAAATTCTAAAAATTTTTCCCTACCTTCTAGGGGAAGTTTCAAGTGACTATATTTACAACTGTGTGTGGGGCCTCTTTTACAAGACACTCGTAAAAATATGCTAATTTTACCAAGTTATACATATAGAACTAAAATCAGTAACAAATTCTGAGTATATGTATTGTAAAGTATTTACGAGATTTACTGAGGTGGGGAGATGCAGTAACCTTTTGTGAAGCATACATGTTTTTTCTAATATTTCTTTGCACTTATCTAGGCAAAATTACAATTATAGCTGACATACTATCATGAAAGGTAAGAACTAAAACCAACAGCAATCCCTGGGTATATTTATGAGCAAATAAATAAAAAGACATCATGGGGTGGAGAGGGGCAATACATTCCCCACCAGGTCTCAAGGCATACTCCCCCTCTGCCCTGTGCTGAGCTACTTCACTTGCCATAAGTCATTTATGCACCATTGAAGTGCTATGAACATCTTTCCTGCAAAATTCATCCAAGCTGTACGGTGCATAATATTAATACTCATATGAGTTAGCCCGTACATCACTCAAAACCTATTATAGATACTCATATGATGATGCCGGTCCATTAAGGGTTAAAATTTCTTTTTCCTACACGAATACAAACCCTCGGTCTTTACATATGGGGTTAACTTTCAGCGAGCTGGAAATCTGGCCAGTAAACTTTTGCAAGGAGGTTATAGTAACAGTTACTGATAGTAGGGGCGGAAGCACCACCCACCAAGTCAGTATACATTCAGTTCTACGCAGTTTTCCTCCGGCCACAGTCTGGTATAGACGTGTTTATTTCTCTGTCCTGCCGTTCGACTATCTCTTCTGTGGTTGAATATATTTATTTTTATGATATATTTTGTATTTTTTGTATATACTTTGCATATATTGATATATTAAAACAATTCAACATGTTTTTCTGTGTCTCACAAATGACATATTCACTTATTCTTGCCAGCCTGTGTATAGGTTTTGGACCCTGTATTACTTACTTTTTCGTATTTATGCAAACCCAACACCTATCTCCTTAGTGTTTGTTCCGTGTATTCCGTTTTCTTTATTCACTTAACTGTGTAGTTGGAGGGATAGTTTCCAACTCTCGATGCCATCTGATCTATTTTTAGACATCTATCAACCTCGTTTGAGAACTTCCCTCTTCGACGTTCTTTTCCTCTTTGCTCTGAAATGCCTTTTCATGAACAAACAATATTTTTACTTTTGACTACACAGTTTCTTGGAATGTTGTAATGTATTAGTCTTTCAGATGTTGTGTAATTGAGAGGTTTGAGACAAGGCGGGTTTTCGTGTTTCCAGGCAAGGATTTTATATTCAGACGTACAAGAATACTTACTGCCTAAACCTAGCAAGTTTTCCCCCTCTCCCTCAACATGGAAGTTGATGTCACAAGATCTTTGACAGTGCTTTTGGTCTCGACTTGCTCTCCGGGACCAGTGGGAGTTTCTGTCTACAGTTCCTGTCTTGTCTCTTGCCCTGTCTTTGTCGGGTTGGTGGGGTGTGAGTTGAAGGCTCAGTCCCTCCCCCTCTGAATGTCATTCTTGGCCTCCTGAGCAGTGGAGGATTTTTGTTTAGAGGAAGCATCAAGATCCAGTTGCTTCTTCTTCCTTGGAAGATTTTACCCCTTCCCATTCTTACATAGCTTCATCTTTGGAAGTTTCCGGTGAAGGGTCAAGAGATATTATCTCTCTGGCTGCCCCCGCTCTCCGGGGGCGAAGGTTTCCTGCCCTTTGAGGGAGGAGGTATCGCCATCTTGTTCTATTTCAGGTTTGGAGGCTCAGAAGATGGCTGGCATCTGGGCTTCTCTAGGCCCTCCAGGAGTACCAGCCTTCGGTGGCCTACTGTCTCATTTCCTGTCCTCTCACTTTCTCGTGTCGTATGCCTGGACAGTTGCCAGCCCTGCTGCTCTCCCCTTGACTGTACCAGTGATGCCACATCAGCCTTTGGTCTACCCTGACCAGTTTTTTGAGTTGGTGGCTGCAGCTGCTAACCTGGTCACCTCTTCGTAGACCTATGGTTCTGGAATTCAGATCTGTCAGCAGTGTATCATGCTCAGAGCTTTGGACCCCCTACCTCAGTGGTGACTTTTACTTAGGTCCATCTTCTGATGGTCTCATGAAGCAGTGGTTGTCAGAGTCGACATCATTTTTCGAGAGAAGTTCACCCATGTTGTGAAGAAGTGTCACAAGTCTCTGTCTCTGTTTTCTCCTCCATCTTCGCCCGACCACGGCCATGGTTCTCCCACTCCAGCTTGTGGCCGTCTCGCTGGTGAGGGGGTGTCACAACCAGCTGCTTCCTGTCCATCAGTTTTTCACCTCAAGCAGAGATTGGTGATTTGAAAACCTACGACAATGTTGTCTTCCTTCAAACCCCGTGTTTGTGTTCGTAGGAAGGATGACAAGACTCCTGTTAAGGAATCCCGTATAGGGAAGGCTTTGAAAGTTCAGCTGTTTCCTTCTGGGTCCTGCTGTCGTATGATGAACATGAGAGATTCTGCACGGCTGCAGATGTGTTTCCAGCCTAGGCCATTGTCACCTTGTCACTCACTCGTCCATGACCTTAAGTCTCCGTCATTCCAGAACCCATCCCTGTTCACGCTTTCCTAGGGGGCCCTCTGATCGTTGTTACAGCTCCCACGAACGTGTCCTGTTGCATGTCCGCATCCATGAAGACATGCATGTACGTGTGATTAGATCAATCCAGTCGCCATCCAGCCTCGCTCCTCAGTGTCCCGTCATCTCTCACGTTCTCGTTCTCCTAGGAGAAATTGAGTTCACTTGGCCGCAGACATGACAGCACGGATGTACATTGACACATGACTGTTGCATGGGGAGGTGTGGAATTAGTCTCAAGATGGCATGTCTAAGAACGGACCATTGACCTCGCTTACGTGAAGGTTTGGGAAGAGAATGGGATGGCCTACGGTCATGCCATGTTGAAGCACCGATTCCTGTTCGATCACTGTCTCGTTCAGTTCTGTCGAGTGAAGAGTTTTGATAGAACTACAATAAACCCCCGTATTCACGTTCTTACGATTCGCAGACTCACCTATTCGTGGATTTCTCTATAGAACTTATATACACATTATTCGCAGAAAATTTGCCCATTCGCGGTATTTTTCACTGAGAAATATTCACTAATTACTGTATTTTCATATTTTCATGACTAAATGCACTTTTTGTGATAAAACTATTAATATACTCAGGTATAAGCATTTTCAGAGGGCTTTTTTTGTGTTTGAACCATCAAAATAGGCAGTTCTAAGTGTTTTTAGAGGGGTTTTAAGTATTTGCGGGTTTTAGCTATTCATGGCGGGTGTGGTACTCATCCCCCACGATTAAGGGGGGTTTACTCTACTGTGGACTTCTAGAAAGGCGACAACACATGTGCGAGTGCATCAACAGCACGTCTGTGCAATGCCTTTTGATCACTTATGTGTTTTCAAAGGACTTTACTGTAGTAACAGCCAGTGGACGTTACCATGCCATCTATGTACAAGCGAACAGGATCATTCTGCCAACTTTTACGTTCTTCATAATGTAAGTCGATGGGATCTTATTCATCAGTAGCAGTCAGCCTCCGTTTTCAGTAAACACCCACCTCACCGAACGAACGGCCAGTGAATTGGAATGAATAGATCGTTCTTCCAGATGTTTCTGACATAAGTTATGACTTCATCAGTAGTTTTCATCATAGTATCCAATGTCCTTTTCATAATGGCTACAACCAAACAAATGAATTAATTCTATCAGACCCATACGGCCTTCATTGCGGGAATTGATGGTCTTTTTATTGTGTTCAGCCAGAAACTTCAACATTTTTCAGGTAGGAAGAAATCTTTGTTTCATCGTTCACATTTGATTATTGACTCTTGATTGTTCATACACTAATATTAACCTTCGACTCCCTGAGCCAAGATAGTTACAATTCATCAGCACAGATTTCTTCGGATTCCTGTTTGTTTTTGACTGCAGGTTGGTTTCATTTACAGTGAAGCTCTGCAGAACCATACCAACCTACGCTTCTGAAACGGGATTCATTCAATTCTGTTGGTGCAAGGTTTTTTCCTTGTGCGATTGGAATTATTTTCTAGCTCCTTAGATCTACGGATCAGGCCTACTCCTTTGTATAATAGCCTCAGTATTCTCTTCTACAATACTCTTTTTAGCACAAGGATGAAGACTAATTCTTGAAGATAGAAAGGAACGTCATGGTCTTTGACAAAGTCTCCCCATTCCTTCCCTTCCTCTCTCAGAGAGGTGAGAGAACTTAGCCTGATGGTGAGATGACAGCTACCCCCTTGGGGTGTTGTGCACACTTCCCCTCCAAAGATACTCTGTGTCTCAAAGCATCAACCGAAGGGCATTCACGTACACTTCAAGAGGTTAGGTCGGGTTTTCAGTATCCTGGAACTACTTGTCTAATGGCATCAACCAGGAGGCAGTCTCCTGCTCTACAAGGGATTAGGTTGGGTTAGGTTTGGTTAGGTACTTAACCTAGCCTAACTAGTTCTAGCCTAACCTTACCAATCCTGTGCTTTAATACCCTGGGACTTCTTGTTTCATGGCATCAACCAGAGGGTAGTTGCCCATTCTTCAAGGGTCTAAGTTGGGTAAGGTTAGGTTAGGTTGGGTACTTAACCCAACTAAACTAAAAGTAGCCTACCCTGACCTAATCCTCACTTCAATAACCTGGCTCCTCTTAGATCTCCAAGCCTCAGGATCCAAGGATAGGTGTTCCGTAGTGTTGTTAAGGAATGATACCATGGTAGTTCCTTTGTCAATAAGGAGGGGGCACTAGTGTCCTATCATCTCCTCGATTGATGGTGCAGGTGCACGGGTTTGCAGTAGTACACTTAGCACAGTGGTCAACCAGACATTCCATTGGGTGCGGGTGCACAGGCTTGCAGTATCTCACTCAGCACAGCAGTCAACCAGACACACTCCAGGATGATGGATGTATGATAGACAAGTTTGGTTTTGCATCGATGATTCAAGTCTTGTGCTTATGACATTCTGTCATTTTGCCTGATTCGTCAGGAGATCAACAATACTGCCAAATTAAGTTCCGACAACTTGTTTTTGGTTCCTAGTCAGTCAAGAAGCGGTGTCTAGGAGCTCCATTTCTTTTGACCTGATTTGGTTACACTCATCCTATGAGGAGTGGGAGATGTAAGCAATAGCTGTCTGCTGTAATTACCAGTTAATCCACAACCCGAGGAGAGAATATTAAGTGGATCTTAAGACAGTTTTAGGAGTCTCAGTGTCCAAATAGGCACTCCTTTGATAGCAATGACACCAAGGTAGTGCCATGGTTACACTATCCTCCTCCAGAGATTTTTCATTCTTCGAAACATTGACCAGGGCAGCAGTCCCCTACATTTCCTTTCTTGGAACTTAAGCACAGTTCTTTTTAGACTTTCAAGAGTCTCAAGATTCAAGATAGACATTCTTCTGTGGGATAGCAACGACACCATGGTAGTGCCATGGCCAGCAAAAGGTACTAGTGTCCTTTCATCTGCTGTGTCACATTGCAAGTACACGAGCAGACTGAACATTCAGTACAGTGGCCAACCAGACTTCCCAAGCAAGAGGGATGCAATTACAACATGTAATCACTGAAGTCAAGAGGTAAGGACAGTTGATCTTGGCATCTTGACTTCCGGGAATTCATTCAACCTCTGAAGAAGCTTGATCACAGTCCTTCTTTTTCAGCTTACTGAAGTTGGAGCTGTTCTTTTCTGTCTTCTCGAACCTTTGGATAAAGTAAGACATCTTTGGTACCCATTTACATCTGAAAGCTTACGCCTTTCATCATTCTACATGTTTCAAAAGTGATCAGTGAGAAGGATCTTTCCACTTGTAAGGTCCTGTGGTGCCAATGACAATATGATGTCTATGTTGCTGCCGTAAAGACTAGACTTTCACCCAGTGTCAATGACTTGTTCGTTAGCTTTGAGTTGGCGAGAAATGGTGTCCAAATTGTCATTTCTCTGACTAGTGAGATGATCAAATTAGCGTACCCCGCACCTTCTTAGTGGACATCAGTGCATTTCGGACCAGATCTTTTGAGGCCAGGGGTCGTCCATCGCATTCAGGAAGAACCTGTCGGTCGAGTACTAAGATGGAATGTAATCGTGCAGATACATTCATATCCTTTTACCTGGGGAAGTTGCCCATAGGTCCTTGGACTCCTTTTCCTTGGATCCTATGGTGGGTGCTCAACAAGTCATGTAGCTCACCCAGCTCTTGAGGGATGGGTTGCGCCTCGCCTAAGGTGTTTGGCTGCAAGGAGATGGTGTGTGTGTGTGTGTGGGACTGGTCTCCTCCCTTTCTTCTGTCTTCCTTCCTCTTCCAGTGGGCAGAGGAACAGTGAATGAATTGTCACATGTTGGACTGGTATGCATGCAGGTGATCTAGATGAATGAGTATCCTACCTATAATCTAGATGTATTTTGGATTGGTAGATGCAAATCCTTTTTTCTCTCTAGCAAGGGGAGAGAGGGACTGACTATGAGCAAACCAGTTGGTTATTCTTAGCTTTATAGTCTCCAACATTGTGGGTTCATCCAAACCTTTTCGAATCAAGGATATTCTATTCCTTGAATTCAAAATGGCCAGAAGTCTAATGATTGAACATCTCTCTTGTTCATTAGATCAGAGGTATGGTCTCCTCTCCTTCCTTTGCTCTTTCATGACCAGGAGGAGAGTACCCAGATGAGCCAAACAAGTAATCAGTTCAGAGATTTACTCAGAATTCTCCCTTCGAAAGTAAGTCTCCCATATGTAAAGACTGAGGGTTTGTATTAGTGTAGGAACAAATGACAAATTTTTAAAGTAATTTGTATTTTTCCTAACATACAAACCTGAGGTCTTTACAGTAAGGGTCCACCTCTTGCCACCCCTCATTATCTTCCCTGGGCCAAAAGGTAAACTGCGTAAAACTGAATGTATACTGACTTGGTGGGCGGTGCTTCCGCCCCTACCATCGGTTACTGTTACCATAACCTCTTTGCAAAAGTTTAATGGCTGGATTTCTAGCTTGCTAAAAGTTAATCCAATATGTAAAGACCTCAGGTTTGTATGTTAGGAAAAATACAAGTTACTTTAAAAATTTGTCATTTTAATATATTAGTCTGTCATCCTTTAATGTTTCTTTTATTGTCTTTTAGTGGTGCTGTAATTGTCCTTATAAGACTTGGCATTTAAATTTTGTGGTGTGTGATTGTAACTTACATTTTATTAAATTGTGTGCTCTTTGATGGCTCATTTGTGTATTATATCGAAATTGCAAATTATCAATTCAGTTTATAAGGATTGAGTGAGAAAGTACATGTGCCTTACTAGAAATAGGCAAAAAATTGAACCTGATGAATATGGTGTTAATCATGGGATTTAATTGCCATCCACATCCCTGTAGGGAGTTGATTTAGTGCTCCTTATCTGGCACACTGGAACACCTTGCTATCCAACTTCTTTAACTTTACTTCACTCCAGTTTTTAAATAATTTCCAAACAATGGTATACCCTTGTGAGACTGGGAATGTGATTCACTGGTCTTGTTAAACAAATTTTTGATAGCAATAGTTTGCAGAGTTCTCCCACTCAGTAGCTACATAAGGTATAGTCAGCAGAAAAATTTAGAGTGATGCGCAGAAATTTACTAACTCACATTGTTTTTACAATTCCAACAAACACTGAAGGCACTGGTAACCTCTTAATGAGGTTGGTAAACCAAGAAGTTAACCATTATTCTTAAGGGAGATTTGATTTTAGACCATGGGAGGAAACAGTTGTAAAACTGATTTTATCTAAAAATTAAAATGGTTTGCATTTTCAAATTTTATGTAGCATTATATAAAGAGTGGGATATTAAGAATTTATTTTTATGTTTCATGGCAGTTTAATAAAAGAATTAGTATATCTTACTTCATTCAAATCTGTTCTTCTCTAGCTAGACAATGCATGGCAACAACTATACTCTTAATGGATGATACACTTGGATTAGGCCCAAGAGGTATTTAATGATGTGATTGAGTTCTTTTACCCTGTACTGTATATTGGAAAATTAATCTTGTCGTAATGCTAGTATCTTAGGTTAGTTTTAGGTACTGCAGTTATGGTAAATTATTCATCCCTTCTGCATAGATTAACATGCTGGATTAAAAATTATCTTGTATGATAGATGTAGAATATTTGAGTAAGTGACAGGTAAAGCTACTTAATAATTTTGGTATTTTTTGTGAAGTAGTGAGTTTTATTTTAAAGAAAGTTTTGATAAGAATTATGCCATGGATTCAGCATAACAAAAACCCAAGAATATGCCAAGAGAGATTCCACAGAAGAAAAATTAAGCAAAGGCTGAAAAGGATCTGGGAAAAAAATCTTTATCATTTTGGGTATACTATACTGTACAGGACTACATTACATGTCATTTAATGTCTCTTTATGCATTTCCATAACTGATTTCCACTTGTCCTAAAGTACTTAGTATTTTTGTGATTAATTAGGTAAGGGGTAAATTTTTCATGTGGTACAATATATTTTTATCATATAAAGAGAGGTGATTGTTGTTTCTTGGGTACTGGTTTTTAAGAACCATAAAACAGTTTTGAGTAGTGCTTTTCACAAATACTACATGAAAACCTTCATGCAACTTTCATTGCCATAATTAACTTGTGTGATTGAGTAGGTGTAGCCATGATTTACCTTATAGGTTCAGTAGTAAAGGACAATTAAAAATTCTTTAGTATTTTATTTTAAATTTTTTGATGTACTAGCTATGGGTATCATTTTTGATACATCCAACATTTTAAGTTCTAAATTTGGACGTGCCAACCTTCAAGCAGATCAGGCATCTTCCAGACAGCATGTATTTACCCCTAATCTCTCTTGATGGGTTTATGGTTCCCAGTTCAGCATAGAAGAAAGACTGGGTCTCTTCTTACATCAGTTTGCAATTCAGCATTCATGAAATATGATGGCCTGTCTGGAATTTGAAGGTACACATTTGAAATCTTATATTTACTGTAAATCTTATGGTTCTAAACATTAGACTTTAAACATTTCATGTTTTGCGCAAGTCCAGTGTCCTGATACCATTTATGTGATGTGCCAGATGGCAAATAATGTGTCCATAGTGAACTGGTGTTGGCTTTTTAGAGTAACATATCTTCATCATGTAATCATAACTGATATCTCATCTAGGTTAGATTTAGTACAGTGTACAAGCAGTCCCTGGTTAATGGCAGCCTCGGTTAACGGCGATCTGGTTTTATGGCGCTTGTCTAGCGATGAAAATCGGCAATTTTCGTTGCCGAAAATCACCAATTTTCACTTATCAGCACTGATAATTGGGTATTGGCGCCGATACATACTTAACAGAGGTGCCAATAACTGAAAATTGGTGCTTTTCAGTGCTGATAAGCCCCGAAAATCACCAAAAAAGGGCCTGAAATTGCTGATTTAGGTTAGCGGCAATTTTCAGTTATCATCACACCCTCAGAACGGAACCCCTGCCGATAACTGGGGACTGCCTGTAGCAAATTATATGTACTTGTTTCTTTAAATTGTAACCATATTTTAGGTATTGCAATACACTCCCTGAACACTGATTTAGCCCTGGTTAACCACCAGCCTGAACTACATCCCCGTAACTTTTACCCATTAATTGGGTAATTAACTTTCAACATTACCAACGCTTACAGGAAAATCTTGTCAAAATGAGTCACCTGAAACACCGTTGGCAACGCTGCTGCAAGTCCCAGCCGAGTGAGGCCGGGTTCCCCAATTGCCCTTTGTTCACCTCACTGCATGGATGTTTCCTGCTTCTGGCAAACTTTTGGTTATTAGCCCGACCCCCATATACTGACTTTATTGAAATTGGATAACGACTTGGACTATATTTTCGCCTTTTTTCCTGGATTGTTCTTTCGCCTGGCATCGGATTTTTCTCTCCCATCTGGACTTTGGCTTGATTTGGACTCGCCATGGATAGTTTGGATAAAAAGGTGCCCCCTTTGGATAGCGCAACTGCCTCAACCTCGGCTACAGCTACTGCGACCGAGACTGCTACTGCTGGAGACGCTGCAACCCACCGATCGTGCACAGCTTGCAAACGGAGTATGAGTACCCTCAAACATGACAGACATTCAGTTTGTATAGCATGTAGGAAGGTGCAATGTAGCTTAACATTGAGATGTGATGAATGTAGGTCATGGTCAAAAGATCAGATGGAGGATTATGTTAAACATAGAAAATCTCTAGCTTCCAAGAGCAAACTTATGGAACCAGTTGTAGAAATTCAGAATCTAGACAAAGAAGCTTTAGAATCTGAGTTATTTAGGAAGTTGGAGGATAAATTATCAGCTGGCATGACAAATTTGTTTTCTAGTTTCATGACAAAGTAATCTGAATTCAAAGAGCAAAATATGAGTGCTAGGGGAATAGACACTAACCGTTCTTTTTCAGCTCCCTGGCCTGTACCAGAACCAGCCCTAACTGGTGGCGGGGGTCATGGAGAACCGCAAACCTCGAAGGTAGGATCTACTGGCACCCCCCAGCCGCGCGGAGCAGGTAGTGTTAGCAGCAGTTTTCCCCTTTCTTCAGATAGTGAAGTTCAGAGGTAAATTTAGATATAGGATTGACGCAGGCAAATAGGGATAGTGAGGTAGCAAAGAGTGTAGGAGAGAAGTTGAAGGTGCAGTCTTCTTTGGGGGCAGGTGCAATTAAGGTTCCGGGATCCTTGTTAGATCCAGCAGTGGTTCTATTTCCCGCTGCAGTCTCCTTGCAACAAAATGTTGCTAAATCTGTTGAGGAGGATTTAGATTTAGTTGTAAGTTTGTCAGGTTTGGGAAGGTTGGAGGATTTCCCTTCCTTTTTGAGAGTTCCTTTTCCTTCTGGGGAAAACTTTCGTCGGTTGGTGATGGTAATTCATTTGATAGGACGTTAAATGTAGCAGAATATAATGCTACTTTATTGGGTCTTTCCAAAGGGTATAGGTCATTGGTCAGACAGTGTTTTAATATAGGGTTTTCAAATATTCATGATTATGTAATGAAGAATTTTCCATAATTCACAAATGATGTATTACAAGATTATCAAGGGGGACCGGAGGCTGTATATTTTCTTTCTCTAAAATCTATGGCCTCTTCTCTAACCTCAGATTTTTCCCTATCTGCTACTGCTTCCAAGCCTTCTTCCACAGCTCTTTCTCAACCTTCCCTTTCAGGCCACCTTTCGGGGAACATTTTGGGTGCTTTGTTAGTTCATCGGGCTTCTATGTCATTAGCGGGTTTGTCTTCGGTGCCATCTGTGGAGAATCCTATACCTTCTCAGGCTTCCAGTCTAGTTGCTGTGGCAATTGGCGGCGCGCCTGCCTCAACGTTTAATGTCGCGGTACCGATAGTTTCCGCAATCGCCCGGTACCTAAGCTGTCTGGTGTTTCGTCTTCTCCTGTTTCTTTGGGTTTGGTACCTCGTAATGTTTCGTTCAAACCCCTTTTGAGTTCAGGGCCAGTTGGGACGTTCTCTACCTGCCCAACATCGTTGGCAGGAGCGCTGGTGGTGACTCCAAGTGTGGCATCTTTCTTCTTTCCTCTTTCGGTTCCTCCTTTCTCAACTTTTCTGACAGATTCATCTGTCCCTCCGGCTAAGGCGGTCTATGTAGGTACGGGTTTGATTTCGGGTCATCAGGAACCCTTTCCCTCTTCTTCTTTAAGTAGGGGACCTTCTGTTCCGGATTCCCAGTCTCACGTGACTCTGCTACATCCATGTTTGCATGGTGCGGGTGTTGCGGTCTCTCTGCTCTCAGGAGTGGGCACTGTCAGCCCAGGTGTGACCGACCCTGGTGTTGTGTCATCGCCTTTGGAGGGTGCGGGGTTTGCACAACCTATTTTGGTGACTCCCAATATGTTCGGGACTGATTCGTCAGGGGTCCATCTTGCGCATCCAGGTGTGTCATGTTCCGCATCATCAGGTTCAACGTTTGCTAGGGGTCAGCCTGTCTCATTTTTGGTTTCAGCTCGGTCAGACCAATTCGACAAAGACTGTTCCTGTGAAGAGGAGGATCAGATACCGGAGGCTAGTTTTCCTTCAGTCAGCGAGTCTGAGTACAGACGGATGTTGGACTTTATCCACTTGCTGTATATGTTCGAATTACTTCATGCAACAAAACTGGTGGTAACACAGTCACCTAAGAATCTAGTCTGGTTTGGCGGGGTCGAGCAGGCTTTGAGAGGGGCAGACAATAGGTTGGCATCCTTGATAGGACCGGGTAAGCAGGATTGAGCCTTGCTTCCTATTCGGAAGGGCTTTTATAGGGTCATGGGTAACCCTTCTGCGGGTGTTAGGGTGCCACTGAACTAGTCGGTAGAGGCTCTTCTATCTCGGGTTCCATCATCGAACTGTCTAGTATCTATTTCGGCCAGGGAAGCCAGTATCTTGGAAGACACCTTCCACAACCAGTTGGAGGCGTTATCACACACTATGTGGATGCTGTCTGGTCTCATGGGGTTTCTCAAACGGGATGGTTATACTCCGTCAGACCCGACTCTTTTCGACGACCTCATCACGTCGGTTTCCATGGAGCTTGCACACCAGGCGAATGTTTCCGCAGGATGTACTACGTTCTTCGGGAAGAAGAGAAGGGACTTCTATCTAAACCATGTGCCTCCTCATTTTAATGACATTCACAAGAGGGCACTGCTGAGGGCTCCATTGGTGCTCAGCAGCAGTTTGTTTAGAGAGGAAGATTTTTCGGTGATGGTCAACTTTGTGTCGTCTACCTCGGCAGTGGAGTCGCAGCAGGCCATGATCAGGGTTGCAGGTCAGAGTGCCAGATCTCTGAAGGGGTCTAGAATATCTTTTCCTTCGAAGCACTCTCGCTCCAAGTCTCCGGGAAGTTCTCCTAAGAAAGTATGCTTTTCATCCAAGCTTTCCAGTTCTGCCTCGGATCTGAAGCCTTCCAATCGTAAGAAGGATTTTCGGAAATAGGAGACATTCCCTTCGCCTGCACCTGTAGGAGGTGGCCTTGCCCGTTTCTGGGACATCTGGAAGGAGCGGAACGTGGAGAGTTGGGTAGTGGGGGTGTTAAGGAAGGGTTACAGAGTCCCTTTTCAATCTCGTCCACCGCTATCCAACTCAACAGTGCATCTTCCTAGTTACTCCCCTTCTTCCATCAGGGGGTTAGCTTTGGCGGCAGAGATCCGAGCCCTTTTAGAGAAGGGAACCTTAGAGCCCGGTCCCCCTTCTCCAGGGTTGTACAGCCGGATCTTCATGGCCCCCAAAGCGGGAGGATCTTGGAGACCTATCATAGATCTCTTGCGTCTCAACAAGTTTGTAATCCTCGACGAAGTTTCATATGGATGCTTATCTCCAGGTTCCGATCCATCAGGAATCTCTGAAGCTCCTTTTTTTGGGTCCAACTGGAACATTTCAGTTCAAAGTCCTCTGCTTCGGCCTGACCACAGCACCTCAGGTATTCACAAGGGTGATGTCTCTTGTTTCGGACATCATGCATCGTCAGGGCTTCCAAATGAGAAGACACCTTGACGACTGGCTGGTTCAAGCTTTGTCGGAAGGCGAGGCTCTGCAGGCAAGGGATTTTCTTTTGAACCTATGCCAGAAGTTAGGCATAAGAATCAATTTCGACAATAGTTCTCTGTTTCCAACTCAAGTAAAGACGTACCTGGGAATGACGATTCAAGACTCGTCTTTTGAGGGCTTTCCCGACAGAGGAGCGGGTTCTGGAGATTTTAAGCCAGCTGGAAACTTTCATGTCAAAGTTCAACCTGTGAGCTTATGGAAAAGCCTGCTGGGCCAGATGGCCTCCCTATCCCTTCTTGCTCCAGGGTCTCGTCTCCAGATGCGTTCTCAGCAGGTGTGTCTCAGGAATCGCTGGGACTTTTGAGAAGAGAACGTGTCAATAATCTGGGACGATTCTTGCCTGAAGGATCTTCTGTGGTGGTCAGAAGAACATCATCTGACCACCGGCGTAAGATTGGACTCCCCCCTTCCAGATGTACGTCTGTACACAGATGTCTCGGATCAGGGTTGGGCGTGCAACCCTGGAGGAATCTCAGGCTCAAGGCCTTTGGAGGGATCTGAATCAGGAGGAGTCCATAAATTACAGGGAATTAAGAGCAGTTGAGGAGGCTCTAAGTTGCGTTACAGAACAGGTGAGCAACAAGACCGTAGCATTGTTCTGCGACAACGTTACAGCAGTATCTTATCTCAAAAAGGAGCGGGACACAAGATCACAGGTGTTGAACGATGTAGCACAGAGAGTTCTCTGTTGGTGCGAAGAACACACAATTTCGCTCATTTCCCAATTCGTGTCGGGAAAGCTCAGTGTCTTGGCGGATGCTCTGAGTCGGTCACAGGAAGTTCTCGGAGGGGAATGGATGAGGTGCAACTGCTGCTCAAGAGATGGCCAGCGACGGTAGACCTATTCGCCACCAGGATGAACCATCGCCTTCCAGTCTACCTTCCCCAGTAGCGGATCCCATTGCCTGTGGGACAGATGCAATGTTGCACTCATGGGACAACTTACAAGTTTATGTATTTCCTCCCTTCGGGATGATACAGGAAGTCCTAGCAAAACTCAGGAGCTGCAAGAACACTCAAGCGACCTTGGTTTGCCCATCCTGGCCCCAGGGACCATGGTTTCTGGACCTCCTGGACCTGTTGATGGAAGTTCCAGTGTTCCTCCCAGAGAGGAGAGATTTACTCAAACAGCCGCACTTCCACTACCACCGGAACCTCCGCATGCTGAAGCTAGCTGCGTGGAGACTGTCCAGTGAGCAGCCCATCATGTGGGACTCTCTAAAGCAGTGGCTAGACAACTGTCTTTCTGCTTAAGGAGTTCAACCAGGAAGTTATACCAGGCCAGGTGGGCAATGAATCATGGATGGTGCCGAAAACAAGGGCATTGTATTTCGTGCCCGTCAGTTGTGAAAGTAGCAGACTTCCTGCTATTTTTAAGGAGACAAGCGACTTTCTTACTTTACAATTGCTTGGTAGAGGTCAATGCTGAACAGCATGTTCTGCTTTCACCTTCTGGAACTCTCAAGCCAACAAAGATTCTTCATGATCTGTTAAGATCTTTTAAAATAGAGTGCCCAATTCTTCTGCTTTGGGCCCCCTCGTGGGATTTAGCAGTGGTGTTGAATTTCTGAAGATTGGCAGCCTTCAAACCTTTGAGAGTCTCTTCCCCTAAGGCAATTAACTAAGAAAATTCTGTTTTTAATTGCGCTGGCTGTGGCCAAGAGAATCGGAGAAATTCAGGCGGTATCCAGGACAGTCTCCTTCTCAGGGAAAGATATTTTTATTTCTTACCTACTGGAATTCATTGCAAAGTCTGAATCTGGAATGAATCCTTTGCCAAGGGCATTCAAGGTCACATCCTTAGAAGACTTTGTAGGAGGCGACATTTCCGAGATGCTATTATGTCCAGTTAGGGCTTTAATAGTCTATCTGTCTCGGACCGAGAAACTTTTGCCTCGCCCGAGAACGTTATTCATTTCTCCTAAATTCCCTTTCATGTTCGATCTCCAATAACGCAATCAGTTTCTTTCTTTGGGAGGTTATCCAGCAAGCGTTGGAAGGCTCTTCATCAACTTCGGAACCTTTGACTTCGTTTGCGTGTCCTAGGGTGCATAGTATCAGAGGAATGGCGACATCTTCGGCCTTCCTTAGAAATTATTTGGTGTCTGCGATTTTAGAAGCAGCCACTTGGAAGTCGGTGTCAGTCTTCACTACCTTTTACCTCAGGGACATAAAGTTTTTGTCGGAGAAGGGTTACTCGCTGGGTCCTTTCGAGGCGGCCAACACTATCTTGTAAATGCATGATAAGGTCAGTGGGTGGGAAGTTAGGTATTCAAGCTAGTCTAGGAATTTGGAATTCTCCATTGATCAGGATCCATAAGGGAAGCATTAGGCAGGACATTAGCACGATGAAACTAGGCTGAGCCAGGTTGATAGGGTCTATTCTCCAAAAGCCCCCTTCTGCACAGATGTCGGCTGCAACATAATGCGAAGAACCCGAAGAGACTGCACATTCAACTTCTCCATACATGCGAGGCTATAATAGCCACATGGGAGGTTCATCATACCCCTCCATACATGAGAGTGCTTTGATTAGCCACATGGGAGGTTCATCGTTCTCCGCTACTCATGGGAGGCTGTGATTAGCCACATAGTAGGTTGGTTTTTTGCTACTCGCTATCCATAAGGAGGTTTGAATACCACATGAGCGGTAGCTTGACTCAGACAGTACCAAGACTTGAGACTGATGCTGAGGGTACTCTCTCTACAGGCATCCTCTCCTGCCAAGTGGTTAACCAGGTGAGGATACATGCATATAGGCAATTTTGTTAATCGGGCTAATTCAGGTGTTCAGGGAGTGTATTGCAATATGAAGTTTTCATAATAAAACTAATATTGTACCTGAACACCTGAATGATTCCCACCCTCCTCCCCACTTCCATTTGATTAGTGAATTACACAATTGGGAAACCCGGCCTCGCTTGGCTGGGATTTGCAGCAGCGTTGCCAACAGTGTTTCAGGTACAGTAACTCATTTTGACAAGATTTTCCTGTGAGCATTGGTAATGCTGACAGTTAATTACCCAATTAATGGGTAACAGTTATGTGGATGTAGTTCGGGCTGGTGGGTAACCAGGGCTAATTCAGGTGATCACGTAATTATTACAATATTAGTTTTATTATGAAAATTTCATACTTTGATATGCATTTGTTAGTAGGCTTGCTAAGTAATTGCTATTTTGAATTTGCATGTTATAAAGTTACTATGTACTGTACACATTTTTTGAGATATGTTGTAGTTGCTATATTTTCAAAGTAGTATAAAATCTGGGCTACAGAAAAAATATTATTATTGGATTTTTTTCAGGTTTTGATCTTTTGATCTTTTACATGTGTTTAAAATTTTTATCAGGTGGAAAATCTTAGCTTTTCCAGTGTTCAATTTTTTTATTATGAATTTGCTCTTTATGTTAACTTGTAATTGTAATAAATTTTGCTAATGCTAATGTTTTTGGTCCTTTCTTGAAAGAATAAAATTGACTATTATGTAGCTGTACATCTATAGCTGTATTTAACTGGTAGAAAATTAGTTATTTCTTCGTAAATACCCTTTGTTTTACAAAACTTATTAGCTAATTGCCTTGGATGTTGTCAGACAGTCCAAAGTAATGCTTTAATGAGATAAAGCGGTTATTGTATGTGTAATGCTGAGTACTCTTTAGAGGAAAGTCCTTTATGTAACTGTTTTATCTAAACTTAAAGTTTTTAGAAATATGATTAGATAAAGTAATGGTGATGAAGATCCTAACAGAATTGCCTTAATTTTTTCCCCAACATTTGTCACTGGCTATTGGTTGAAGCATAGACATTTACCTAGGAGTTTAACTGTTGGTGTTGACTCCCATTCTCTGCATACATGGATTAGGTCATGTGGGCTATTCATCAAGTTCCTTGGGGCATATGATTGTAACCAGTTTGAAGATGAGAGAAAATTATTTCATTGTGGCATTCTCTTTAGTTTGAAGAATGCCATACTGAACCCAACAATGGGTTTGATCTGCTGATACAGGTTTACAATCCTTTCTCTGATACCCTACATAAATTTTATATTCTGTAACTTCATTTTTTCTAGTTCTTAGTATTTGTTAAGATTTATAAAAGATGGAATTTTATGAAGCTGTGAAAAACTGAATTTCGATTTCATTACCATTTGAGGGGTTTCTAGCATATACAATACCCCCTCCTGTTTTTACACATTTCACATCTCCGTGTTTCATTTTGTTGCGGATTTTTGCGGAACATATCATTCACTTGTCCACGGGGGTAATTTCACTAACTTGCAGATTTTTCTTTGGGTCGTATCTCTAAAAATTATCACCAATTCGTTTTTTGTTCTGACATGATAATCAAAACCATCGTTCCTTTACATTAGGAATTACTTACAGCGCAGCAGGAAATGGCCATTGAACTTTCAAACAAGGTGGTTAGGCAGTTAACTACTGTCTGGGAGGCGGGAGACCCACCTGCCCAGATGTAAACATTCCAATTTGCTTTCGGCCATTGTGCAGTGCAAACATGTTTCTTCCCTCTCTGCCCTGACAGTTGTTGAGCTGTTTTTTCCCGGTGGGATCTTTCTATTTTTCCTTGTATGGTTGCTTTGTGTGTTTGAAATACAAGCCCACAAAGGTAATAAGTTTCGTAAGTCAGCTTTCCCCCAGCGTGTGTGTCCTGGGGTTGGAGGGAAGAAGTGTAGTAGCTTCAGATCTAATGTTAATGTGGACCCGCATGCCCCTTGCCCCTCTTGCAGGGGGTGTTTTTATTCTAGAGGTTCTACTTGCGCTGAGTGTTGCTCTTGGTTGGTTGAGCAGTAGGCGAAGTTTGAGGGGAGGAAACAGTACCAGAGGAAGCCTCCAAGGCATTATCTGTGGGTTATATGACCCCGATGACTCCCCTGCTGACTAACCCTTCGGGATTGTTTCTCTCTCCCGGGAAGCTTCCCCTTCTGGCTGTCTCTTCTTTGGGAGAGGACTCCCCTTCGTCTTCTTTGCTCGCTTCGTCGGGCATGGAACATTGTGGGGTTGGGGGAGGACGGATGATCAGGATGACCTCTTCTCAGGGCCTCTTCTCGCCCCGGGGGGAAAACTTTCCTCCAGAGCGAGAGGAGACTCCCTCCACTAACCCGACTTTTTCCACTTCAGGTTTGGCGGTAGAGGCTTCCCTCAGGAAGCAGGCTAGTGACTTGACAGCAGCATGGTTCCACCTAGGTCTTTCCGGCATTCCATCCTTGGAGGGCCTCCTGTCCCATCTGACTGGGACTCTGGTGGTAACCCACGCTGCGGCTACCTCTACCACCAGTGCTGTGACAATGACAGCCTTCGCTAAGATGCCGGTAACAGTCTTGTCTCACCTGGGGACCTAGGTGACCGCTGTGCCAGCATCCCAGCATGTAGTGCCTCTGCCTCCTGGCTTCTCCGTGGCCCCACTGTCCCAACCTGAGCCCTCTATGATGATGACCTCCACCATGCCTCATATGATGGTTCCCTCTCCAGCTGTTCCTGGCTTTGCTGGCTAGTGGGCTATCCTGGCTGCTCCACCTGTCCTGGCTATCCCGGTCGCCCCAGTTGCGACTCCTGCCTTCCCTAGCTCCCAGCCTGCCCTGGCTCCTCCACCTGCCCAGGCTATTCTGGTCGCCCCAGTCGCTGCTCCTTGCTTCCCTGGCTTCCAAGCTATACTGGCTGGCCCGGCTGCCCCAGTCACTGCTCCTGTAGATGACATACCTGTTGCCCAGGTCACTCCCGCTACCCTGGCCACCCCTGCTGCTCCCATGACAAATGCTGCTCCCTCCTGGATGGGGGATTTGACTGCCATCCTGAAAGATAACGAAGAAGTCGAAGAAGAGATCTAGGAAGGTGTCATTGTCTTCATTTTCATCGTCTTCGTCTTCGTCGTCATCGTCATCATCTACTACCTCTTCCCCTTCTTCTTCTGAGGTTTGTTGGTCAAAGAAGAAGACTGTCTCTCCCCTCTAAGAAATCTCATCCTGGGGCTTCTAAGGGACTGCCTCCTTCCACAGGGGAAGCAGTGGGATCCCTCATCAGCTCTTCCCGACCTTCGGGTCAGGGAACCAAATCCCTAACCCCTGAGTCTAGCATTTTGGGAGCCTCGGGCATGCAAGACTTGGTTTGCACACCCGTTGCCATGCCTAAGAAATCTGCTTCGAAGGCTGGGACTGTGTCGGGTGCTCATTCATGAGCCGCTCCGAGTACTCAGGTCTCTAATGAGACTCGGGGTATCCCCAGTGTCGGAGAGTCTGCTCACTGTACCAGTTCAGGCACAGGATGGGAGAACGAGCCAAAACATGCAGGTGTCTCAGCCCTGCTTGCTGGCACTGCTTCTAGTGTCAAGCCAGGTTCCCATGTTGGTGCTTCGGTCTCTCGAGTGTGAGCATCTGGAGAGACAGAGAGGAGGTCCCCTGTACATTCTTCTTGTGAGGTCCCGGCCTCGAAGAAGACTGGGGCCTGTCAACGGTCTGGCTCAGTTGAGTTGAGCACTTGGCTTGGCTTGCGTGGGTTGCTATCCTCTCCTTGGGACAACCTTTTGCCTAGGCAAAATTGCTCACCTGGACCCAGGTTGCTGTCATCACCGCGGGTTGATGACAGCTCTCGGCCCACTCCTCCTGCTGGTTCCACCAGCAGGACTAGCGGAGGTGCCCGATCCTCCTCACCTGTCCCCTCAACTCCTGGGGTTTCCATGGGAGGTGCGAGTCGGATAGGAGGAACTCTGGAGAGTCCCCTTCCCAAAGTTTGACTACAAAGGTATATATTTCTGGCTCGGTCCTCGGATCGACTAGGTTGTATGCCCTTGTAGTGCAGGAAGGATCCAACGGGTCTGCCGAGGTTCTCCCTCCTGCCGGAAAAGTAGATCGGAAGGACCACACCCTGGAAGGACTCGAGAGTCCTCTCACCCAGGATGCAGACACCCCCGAAATACAGGACTTTTGTAGAGGTCATTGCGCTGATCCGTCAGCACAGTGACCTTGGGGAAGGGACCACGGCCTCATCTGTGGATCGTCCTTCAAACCTGGAATCCTCCTGGGGCCTGAAAAAGGAACCCAAGGTTTTGGAGGGGCTGCCGTGGTCCGTGCATGCTGAGGGAGTCCTCGATCAAGTGGATAATCTTGTTTCTGGGCAAGAGAATTCACTTCGTTCAAACTGCTTGGACAAGCTGCTTCCTCCTCCTCTGCCTTAACAGAAGAGCTTCTATATGCCCTCAGAGAGGGCATCGCCAACCAAGCAGGTTGACCCAGACCTGGAGCGTCTAGGCCTGGGTCTCTCGCTGCAGCAGCTTACTGCGGAAGGAATCTCCCTTTCACAGCAAGAAGCAGCGACCCTGGAAGCCACCACTATGGCGGCTCTCCCGGCAGTCTCCTGCTGGATCTGTGGTCATTCACAGTATCCAAAGTGGCTGCCTCCATGGGTGCTATTTTGCCTGGGGAAGACTCTGCTGTCGGCAAACCTGTGGGCAAACTTGGTGTTAAAGAGAAGAGACGCTGTCCTTTCTCGTTTCGCCAAGAGCCATCTCTTACCTTGCCCACCAGACGGCAAACTTATGGGCAAACTTGTGTTAAAGTGAAGAGACGCTGTCCTTTCTCATTTTGGCAAGAGCCATCTCTTACCTTGCCCACCAGACGGCAAACCTGTGGGCAAACTTGGTGTTAAAGAGAAGAGATGCTGTCCTTTCCCTTTTGCCAGATTTGTAGGTCCTGAGTTGGCAATGACCATATGGAACGGACCGTTGCTGGGTTCTGCCTCTCTCTTTCGTAGGGAGCTGGTAGATGCTGCGGTGGACAAGCATCGGGCTGAAGACACCGACTGCCTTGTCCACCAGATACTGGCCAAGACCTCTGGGTCTTTGCTCCACTGTGGCCCGGCCTTCAGGTCAGGGCAGCACTTCCTCGGCCCCCAAGAAGTCTCAGACTTCGAAGGGTTCCTGTGGGAACACCCAGCCTTCTTCTTCCACTGGGAAGAGTAGGCAGTTGCGCCCCTTTCAGCCCTCTTTCCAGTCCGGTAAAGGGTGCATGGCGAAGAAGAAGGGAAACGCTAGGGGTGTCATTCCCCTCCAGCTGCTGCCAGTGGTGTTGGGGGGGGATGCCTGTTGAGCCATTGGGCAACATGACAGTGATATGGAGCCGAGACCTGGGTAGTGGAGGTCCTTCGGGAGAGATATCTACTCCCCTTTGAGTCTCGGCCACCCCTCACCAACACTCCAGTCCATCTCCTTGCTTATGTTCTTGGTTCGACAAAGGCTCTCATACTCAAGCAAGGGGTGCAAGTCATGCTGAGCAAGGGAGCTGTGGAAGTCTCTTTGGATCGGACCCCAGGCTTTTGCAACCATGTCTTTCTCATAGAGAAAGCTTCAGGGGATTGGAGACCTCTCTCCACTGAACCAATTCGTTCGCCAAACTCAGGCTACAATGGAGGCCTCCATCAGGGAGAACGACTTCATGCTTATGGTGGACCAGAAGGATGCATATATCCAAATACCCACCCATATGTCTTCCCGCAAGTACCTTCGCTTTATCCTCAGGGAGACAGTGTACCAGTTCAGGGTACTCTTGTTTCGGGCTCTCAACCGCTCCCTAGGTGTTCACGCAAGTGTTCACCTTAGTGTCAGCTTGGGCCCATTCGCACAGGATACGTCTTTTGAGGTATCTTAACGATTGGCTGGTCCTGGTGAGCTCTCGCTTTCAGTTGCTTCAGGACAGGGATCGGCTCCTCAAGTTTTGCCATGATCTAGGGATTGTGGTAAATCTCGAGAAGTTGGATCTCACCCCCAACTAAAGGATAAAGTACTGGGCATGTTGATAGATACAGTAGTAGCAAGAGTCTTCCCCTTGGACTAATATCAGCAGGTTCAGAAAGGCAGTACAGCTGTTCTTGTCTCGACAGGAGCAGCCAGCTCGGCAGTGGCAAGTCGTCCTCAGTCACCTGTCGTCATTGGAGAGGCTGGTCCCTCAGGGGCGTCTGCATCTTTGGTCCCTGCAGTGGTGACTGAAGGAGTACTGGTCCCAGTCTCGAGACCCCTAGTCCTTTCTCATCACTCTTTTGAGGGAGGTGAGAGAGGACCTAGACTGGTGGATGGACAACAGGAACCTCTTGATAGCAGTATGCCCGCATACTCCCCCTCCGGACATGCTTCTGTTCTCGGACGCATCGACTGAGGGATGGGGCGCACACCTGGAGGAATTGCTGACTTCGTGGGTGTGGCACCGAGATGACAAGCACCTTCACATCAACATCTGGAACTCAAGGCGGCCTTCCTGGCTCTCCAAGAGTTTCAGGATCGAGTGATGGGACACTCCGTGATGTTTATGAGTGACAACACCACGGTAGTGGCATATGTCGACAAGCAAGGGGGCCTTGTGTCCTTTCTGCCTCATCAGTTGACGATGCAGGTGCACGAGTGGGCTCTGGCCCACTTGGTAGAGCTGTCAGCCAGGTACATTCCAGGCAAGAGGAATGTAGTGGCAGACAAGCTCAGTTGACAGAATCAGGTGATAGGGACAGAGTGGTCCCTTCACCCAGACATTGAGGAGAGGTTGTTCGATCTTTGGGGGCGTCCAGTCATAGATCTGTTCGCCACCTGGCACAACAGGAAACTTCAGGTCTTTTGTTTGGTTGTGCAGGGCCCATGGGCTGCTGCGGAGGATGCGTTCCAGCACCCGTGGGACAACCTCGATGTCTACGCCTTTCCTCCGTTTTGTCTGATTCGCAGGGTGATCAGCCAAGTGATGATCACTCCGAATCTCAGGATGATTCTGCTGGCTCCCAAATGGCCTCAGGGTGTTTGGTATCTCGACCTGCTAGCTCCTCTTTCCGAGGCGCCGAGAGAGATTCCTCCCTGGCCCCACCTTTTGTGTCAACCCCACGTAGAGCAGTACCACCAGGCAGTGCAGTCCCTTTGTCTTCACAGCTGGCGGTTGTCCAGCATCTCATGTGAGTGAGAGGCTTTTTGCTTTGTGCAGCAACAGAGATGGCCGGACACCTCAGGCTGTCCTCTGCACCTCAGGCTGTCCTCTGCAGCAGTATACCAGGGAAAGTGGTCTGTGTTCTGTGGCTGGTGTCGTAGATGTGATATCTCTCCGGTCAGAACGACTGTTCAGCAGGTTGCGGACTTTCTCGTCTTTCTACGCCGAGAGAAGCTTCTCTCTGTTTCAACCGTAAAAGGCTACAGAGCTGCACCTGGCCTAGTCTTGCGGCTGAAAGTGTCTCCTCCTCTATTGAGATTTCACTACTGATGAGAAGCTTTGAGAGGTCTTGCCCACCCAGGGACCTCAGGCCCCCTGTGTGGGATCTGACTCTCATTCTAAGGAGCCTGATTCGTGCTCTGTATGAGCCTTTATGAGAGTCGTCAGATAGGGATGTGACCCTCAAAACCGTCTTCGTGCTTGCCCTGGCATCGGCGAAGAGAGTAGGAGAACTTCATGGACTTTCCTTTGATGTTAAACACTTGAGGGATGGGGATCAGTTATGCTCGATTTCGTCCCGGACTTTGTAGCGAAGACTCAGAGCCCATCGGTCCCTGATGCTAGGTTCGAGTCCTTCACGATCTCATCCCTAGAGGACTTTGTAGGTAATGACCCAGACGAGATGCTACTGTGCCCTGTTAGAGTGCTGCTGTGCTATTTGAAGAGAACTTGCCATCTCTGGCCTGAGTGTCGATGACTCCTTGTTAGCGCTGGCTCGACCAAGAAAGGGACATCCAAGAACGCGATTTCTTTCTGGCTTCATGAGACGATTAGGAGAGCATACTCTGCTGCTGGAGAAGATGACACTGGTACCTTCCGTCTGTCCAGAGCATTGGTCTGACCCTCGCATTTTGGAAGAACCTGTTGCTTCCTCAGGTATTGAAAGCGAGGGTGTGGTCCTATAGACCACCTTCACTTCTTTCTACCTTGCAAATATTGCCCACAAGTCCTTGGACACCTTTTCCTTTGGACCTCTGGTGGCTGCTCAACAAGTTGTGTAGCTTACCCTGCTCTTCCAACAGGACAGGGTTGCATCTTGCCTAAGATGTGCGGTTGTGGATGCGAGAATGAGTGTGGGAGTGACTGGCCTCTCCTTCTCTTCGTCCTGGCTCTCTTCCTGTGGGCAGAGAGTGGATTCGAGCCGTTACTTGCTAGATCTGGCGGTTGATCCAGGTGAGCATACACTTTGAGGTTCTGTTCTATTTCCTTTCAGGATCATAGAAGTAAACCCATTCCTTCTTCTAGCAAGGGGAGTAAGGAGATCATGACAATAAGACAAACCCATTACTTGTATTTGTCTTACTGTCACCGACTTTTTAAGGTTCATCGTAGCCTATTTTTGTATGAAATGACACCTTCCTCATTCATACAAAAAGGCCCAGAAGACTGACAATGGATCTTGCATTTCCTATAACCCGATCAATTTGCGGAGGCAGGTTTTCCCTTCCTCTGTCTATCGACCAGGAAGGGAACCCCAGGTGTGGCGAACTCCAGTCAGTTCATAGAGACTCACTCATATTTCCCCCTCCAACCAGTGAGTCCTCCTAATGTGAAGGACTGATGGTTTGTATACCGTGTCAGAACAAATAACAGTTTTTTAAAGTAAATTGTATTTTTCCTAGCTATACAAACCTTGAGGTCCTTTACATTACATTTTCATGCCCACCTCATGCCATCCCTCAATCTTACACCTGGGCCGAAAGGCAAATTGGAGTGTTTACATCCGGGCAGGCAGGACTCCTGCCTCCCGGGTGGTAGTTTACTGCCTAACCACCTTGTTTGAAAGTTCAACGGCTGTTTCCAGCTGCACTGTGAGTAATCGTAATGTAAAGGACCTCAGGTTTGTATAGTTAGGAAAAATACAATTTACTCTAAAAATATTTATTTTTTGTTGAGCAATACTATTCACTAATTACTGTATTTTTTCATTAAAATATGTATTGTATATTTAGAGAGAGAGAGAGAGAGAGAGAGAGAGAGAGAGAGAGAGAGAGAGAGAGAGAGAGAGAGAGAGAGAGAGAGAGAACTATGGTTTTTACATCCAAGTCTTAGCTAAGTATAAGTGGGTTCTGTAAAGGATAATGTTTACTGTTTGAGAGAGAGAGAGAGAGGTAGAGAAACTGGTTTTTACACCAAGTTTAAGCAAAGTATAAATGGATTCTGTAAGTGAAATAACTTTTCATTGATATTTTGCTGTTTTTTTTTTCATTAAAATATATGTATGCTGTTTGAGAGAGAGAGAGAGAGAGAGAGAACTGAAGTGTTTATACATCGAAGCACAGTACTAACTTGCTGGAAACGAGAATTCAAAGGCACTTAAACTATGCCTGGGATGAGAGTGTTGAGAGTTGCTTATGTATGAAATTCTGATTTTAAATATTTTTACGGTGATTAGAGATGAAACATCTACAGTGATAAAATATTCTCTTGTGTACTGTTATAATATGTGTGATAATCATAGTCAACTAAACTTGTAATGAAATACGGTACAGTAAGTCAGACAAAGCAAAAATATGGCAACACTACCTCCGTGATCTGTCATGAACTTGCTGGATTTGTTTATTTTCATGTTTTTTATGTTTATGGTAAGTGATTGATATTATTTTCATTAAAGGATTTGTACAGTGCAGTACTGGTATATGAGAGAGAGAGAGAGAGAGAGAGAGAGAGAGAGAGAGAGAGAGAGAGAGAGAGATTGATTTTGTATATCATCACAGAAAAATTTCTACAGTAGTATTGAAGCATGGATGTTTTGAGTTTCCTGTTTTTGAAATTTTGAATTTTAAATATTTTCAAGGTGATTAGATCAATACAGTATATGTAAGAGAGGGCAGAAGAATTTTTTAATTTATGCAATACAACGTAAACCATAAATGTATTTGTACATAATCACGAAAATACTAGTACAGTAAATATAACTTCAAAATCATCTTACAACACAGGAAAATATCAAAAGTATATGTAAAATGTTCACCCAGTGCATTACATCATGCACAGAACGATGCACAAAGTTACGTAGGCCAAAGAAAACGTGCATGTCTGAATGATAGGGGATACACAAAAGTAATGGTTGTAGGATGGTGCTTAATTTTGCAACATGACTTTGAAATGGTATTAGGGTGTTGTGGGATGATAGTTTGAGGTATATTTTTGTTTGAACTGTCAAGTTTGGCAGTGAACTGTCAAAATAAGCAGTTGTAAGCATTTTAGGGGTGTATATAGCCTACTTAAGAGTAACAGTAGTAGGAAAGTACTGTAATGTATGGTTACTTTGGGTGTTTTGGGATGATGGTTTGGGATGTATTTTTGTTTGAAATATTAAATTGTTTTAGTTTGATATTTAAGGTATATTTTTATTTGAACTATCAAATTAAGCAGTGAAATGTTAAATTAGGTAGTAATAAGCATTTTAGTTTAAGGGGTACAAGGTATTTGGCAGTTATAAGCCAGTTATAAGCATTTTTAGAGGGGATTTTTGCAATACCACGGTAGGTTCTGGAACCTATTCCCACATAAAAATGCGGGCCACTATATAACTATTTACAGTACATCAGTTTGTATATCTTTAAATAGCTTTCCTAGTATTTCCATGATGGAAATATACTTAGGGTTCCAATGACTTTGAAAACAGAATGAAAAATAAGGCTAAGGATATTTGTAATAAAGAACTTTTATTGCCTTTTATCAGTAAATAATATGACTGAAAAAATTTTCATATTTTTAGGGAACAAAAATTATTAAGCTGCAGTATGGATGCTGTGTAACCTGTTTAACATAGGATTAGAGATTTTGCTGTGTCTTGGTTCATTATCTTCCCTCCAAAAAATGGAACCAGTTCATTTGGTTTAGTAATCGTTCTCAGGTTGTGTTTATTGACACGAAGGAAATGTATAGATTGTGTTTACTGACACGAAGGAAATGTATTATACGTATTAGCCAGAAACTCTCCTGTAATCCAGGTTTTGCTTTTGTTTACTCAGCTTTGTGTGGAAAATGTGATATGGTTTACAAATAGCAGTAGTAGGTCTCTTCCTTATGGAGGCATTTGCTCTTTATGGTATCAGTGCAGTCATCTCAGCTGGGCCTTACAGTTGTTTCCCCCTTTATGGGAAGCAACTGTAAGTCACAGTGAAAAGTATACATTTGTCAACCACATTTCACTTTTATGTTGAAATATAGCAACAATGTATGGAAACCTTCCAACCTCAGGAAAATGTTCTCCACATTGTTCTAAATGATATCTCCCTTTTTCACCTGTTTCAAGAGTTTGGTAACCACAAAGGGATCACCATATGAGAAGTTGTTGGATTAAATGAATGTCATTGTGCTGGAATGAAGGCTTATATTTTCATGGTATTGAGGTATTCTAGGTGTTGATGGAAGGCAGATTGCTACGAAAGAACATGCCTAGCTTGGTCACATGTAACAACACTGAAGAGAAATTCTTGTGTATTGGGAGCAGTAAACTCTCAAATGCTATATTAAAAAAAGTGGTCAAGATATTTCATGGGTTGGAGTGTCCTGCAAGGATGACTGTAATCGTGGATGCTCTCCTTCTTTGTAATGAAATTCCTCCTTTTTTGGGAAGGTTGCTTCATCCAGCCATCTGTAGTCATTCATCTTTCGTTAAGTGATAGGGTGTAGTGAAGTTCCTCTGTCGTATTGGTTATGTAGTGTGCACATTTTAAAATCATTCACACAAATACTGTAGGGATGTATTTTGTATAACTTTTCATTTTATATAAGTGACTTACCAAGTAATTACATAGCTAGCATTTCTAGTATTGGCAGCTAAAATTTGAAACTCGCAGTAGCAATTCTTTTGTTTTGGTGTAGGTGTCTAACCCCGCCCACTTTCGGGGAAGAAGAAGAACAACTGAGCAAATGGTTTCAATTTGTTTCTGCTGGCTTACAATGTAGGTTGTGAGCAGCAGCTGGATTTGGAACTCAATACTCTGCTGGTTTCTGATTGTATCTTGATTGGTAAAGTATTTTTTGCTTCAGGTAGCCTTCGGCAATTATATAGCTAGGGTTTTTTATTAAAACCTTGGAATTTCATGGATTTTACTTCTTGATTGTGACTTTGTACTTTAACTCTTGACTTGTTTAGCGATAGTGTCAGACACAAGTACGACTAGTACTCGGTATTGCAGCAAAGGCTGTAATACGAGATTAACCTCTGCAAGTATGATTCTCATACTTTGTGCACGACTTGCAGGGGACAGGTGTGAGAAAATTTTGAGTTCTCATGTATCAAAGCTAAAGAGGGATAGAAAGAGAAAAGCGACTACTAAGCATGACAAGACTGTAGCCAGTCAGGATTCTGCTAGGTCTTCTGCGGATGTACCTGTTGTATCTTTACCTGTAATTTCTCCCATTCCCGCCTCTTCTGTTGTACCACCTGATCCTTTACCCAGCTCTCTTGCTCCTGACCTCAATGCCATTGCCAGTCTGGAGTCTAAGTTTGATCGTATGTTTGAGTTAGAGTGAACACAGTGGCTCAGTTAGGGGCTTCAGTGCATTCCTTGATGGAACATAAAGTTAGTGATAATAGTGAAGTGTTAGTGGAGGAGCTGGCTGCCCGTCCCGCCGATTCTCTTAGGTTAAGGCCCCTGTCATACTCCCCAAAACCTGGGAGAAGCCAAACCGGAGGCCCAAGGGAGGTCGGTGGGGTCTGCCCACAGGTAGTCGGCCCCTCAGTCGCCCTGTTGTAAAGTCCCAGGTGATGACAGTGCATGACAGCCATTGGAAAGGCGTCTTTTCGGAGGCTCACTGTCTGTCTTCTAGTTCAGAGGCTTCCAGCCCTGAACAGAGGCTCCAATGGCGTTTCAGTGCCTGGAGTGCTTCTCCCGACGTTTGCCGTCGCAAGCGCCCAGTGGCGCCAGTTAATGCAGCAGTGTCAGAGCGCTTGTCTCCTGAACATTCTCCCAATGTTTCTAGACGCAAGCATTTAGTGGTGCCAGTTGGCACAGCAGAGCGTTTTTTCCTGCTCTTTCTCCCGATGCTTCAAGATGCAAGTGCCCAGTGGTGCAGCTCCCGAGCACGAATCGTCTTCTGAGCTTCCAGTAACTCCAGAGTGCCCAGTAGCGCCTGAGCTTCCTTTGGGGCCTGAGCATTCTTTGGTGCTAAAGCAGTCAGTGGCTGTCAAGTGCTCAGTGTCTGTCTCAAGCAACCAGTGGCTGCCGAGCAGCCAGTAGCTTCCAAGCGCCATTAGCACCCACTCGCTCGGAGAATCTTCACAGTGTAGTGTCGTCCGATTATCCTGACTCTTCTTCTAAGCTCCCGGCACCAGTCCATTCATGGCACCAGTCCATTCAGTAATAGCGCATCCTCTTCTGCAGGAAGCTTCGACTTTGTTGTGTTTGGATCTGTCTCTTGCCCCTATTCAGCAGTGTCTAGATGACATTTTAGGATTTTTAAAGAAACCTTCGTCATCTGTGAAACCTGCTAAAGATTTGTCGTTGTCTCCGGTCTCTTCAGTTGAGGAGGATGTGGATAAGGGGCCAGAGGAAGATTCCCCTTCTTCTGCTTATGCTGCACTGTTGTGTTTCCTTTTATGTAGCTTTCCCATCTTTTCTCTCTGGCTGGTCTGTCTTCACCTGCGTCAGTCTTTCAAATGAGTGGTCTTCCTAGTGAGTCTTCTAAGTTACCTAAGACGGTGCTATCCATCTTTGCAAGGAAAGCACTGAATGAAGTTGAGACTTGGCTTTCGGACAAAAGGGAGAAAGGGAAGGCTTGTTTCAGTTATCCCCCTACAAGGCTGTTGAACAAAAGGTATCAGTGTTATGCCACCGGAGAAGCTCCTTCCTTGGGAGTCCCTGCCTCCTCCCAGGGGGACTTCTCCGGTCTGATTGACTCTTCCCGGAGGTCAGCCTTTTCAGCAGCCAAGATAATGTTCTCCGCAGCCGAGCTCAACCGTTTGCTGAAGAAAATGTTTTAGATTTTTGAAGTGGTCAGTTTTTTTAGACTGGACAGATTGGATTTGTCTACAGATGTTCTTGGAGTTTTCTCCTGTGCGGAAAAGGGGATTAGAGACATTTCTCATGAATTGGCCTCTCTCTCTACGCCATGGGGATTTTAAAGAAGAGGGAGCTTTGCAGCTCTTACACCTCGTAAAAAAATCTGCCCTTCTCTTCTCCCCTCTGGTACAGTTTTTGTTCTTGCAGTCAGTGGTGAATAACATTGCTTGGGCTTTACAAAAGAAGTCGACGCAAGATCTTTTGGTACATTCCTCAAGGCGTCCTAAGGAGCCTCATCCTCTTAGCTCCAAGACATCCTCTCCTCTGCAGCCCTTTTCCTTTCCCATATGTGGGAACACACAAAGGGCTCAACCAAGAGGTCGTATGAACGTGCGTTTCACCCCTTGTTCGATCAAGAAATCATCATCCAAGTCTTCAGCCAAGAAATGAACCAAGTGTCCTCCATGCCCCAGTAGGTGCCAGGCTCCTTCTCTTTTTTGGGAGACTTGGAAGGAGAAAGGGCAGAACAATAGGTGGGAAGTTCTCAGGTTTGGCTACTCAATCCCATTCACAGTTCAACCTCCATTATTCAAGAAGCCCATCAGCTTATAGTGCCTACTCAGTAGGCTCAAAGAGGTTTGCAGCTCTTGCAGAGGAAGTACACGTCCTCCTCGAGAAGAGAGCAATAAAGGTAGTCGCAGATCCGAGCTTAGAGGGGTTCTGCAATCGGCTGTTTTTAGTCCCCAAGGCTACAGGAGGATGAAGACCTGTCCTGGATATAAGTGCACTGGACAACTTTGTTCTCAAAACAAAGTTTCGTATGGAGACGAATGGTTCCATTCTTGCTGCTCTTTGTCAGGGAGGCTGGATGGCCTCAGTAGATATCCAAGATGCATCCTTCCACATCTCCATACACCGGAATTCAAGGAAGTACCTAAGATTTCTATTTCAGGACCAATTCTTTCCATTTCGAGCTCTATGTTTCGGATTAACAATGGCCACTCAAGTTTTTACGCGGGTTCTGGCCCCCCGGCATCTTGGCTTCATCTCATGGGGATAAACATCTCACTTTACTTAGATGATTGGCTCCTTTGGTCCCCGACGAAGGAACAATGTGCGGAGGACCTTTGGAAAACTCTTCTGTTAACCCAGGATTTAAGATTGTTGATCAATCATCAGAAGTCTCAGCTGGCTCCTTCACGGGAAATAGTTTATTTAGGGATACTCTGAACTCTTCTTTTTCAGGCTTTTCCAGCCCCAAAGAAAGTTGAGTGCTGTCTACGTACGATAGACGAGTTTCTCTCCCTTCAGGGCTGCTTGGCCAACAAATGGATGAGTCTCCTTGGGACATTGGCCTCAATAGAACAGTTTGTTTCCCTGGGGAGGCTTCATAAGAGAGTGCTGCAGTTCTTCCTCAGAGCCAGCTGGGACAGAAAAAGGCACCCAGACTCTTTCATGTTTCCGGTGACCCAGAACATCAAGAAACACCTGCGTTGGTGGAGGTCAGAAAGCAGGTTGTTAGAAGGGAAGTCCCTTTCACCTCAGAACCCCGACCTGAGCGCCTTGGCTGATGCATCGGACTTGGGCTTCAGTGCTCTCCTGGGAGACAGGGAAGTCTCACGGACATGGTCACAAGATCAAAAGGAACTACACATAAATGTGAGGGAACTAAAGGCTATTCATTGGATCTTCAACCCTTTTCCTCAGAAGTGTACGACAAAACCATAGCAGCTCATTTGGACAACACAACAGCCTTGTTGTACATAAGCAAGCAGGGAGGAACCCATTCCTTTTCACTCTGCCAAGCAGTGAGGGTTCTGCTTCTCTGGGCCAACCAGAACTGGACGAGAATTATGACAAGATGTGTCCAGGGAAAACTGAATGTGCTGGCAGATCAACTGAGCCGAGGCAGTCAAGTCATTCCCATGGAGTGGACTCTACATCCTTTAGTCTACTTGGCCTGTGGAGACTGTGGGGAAGACTGACTCTGGACCTCTTTGTGATGTCCAAAAACCATTGTCTCCCACTTTTTTGTTCACCAATCCCAGATCCGTTGGCATGGGTGACGGACGCAATGCTTCAGGACTGGTCCAACAAGCAGCTTTATGCCTTCCCTCCCTTCATAATGATATGAGAGGTGTTGAATAAATTCCAGTCCCACCAGAATGCGTCGGTGATACTGATTGCTCCATTTTGGCCTCTAAAGGAATGGTTTCCGAACCTCATGGGTCTTCTGGTAGACTTTCCAAGACTGTTCCCTCAAAGACAATCTTCTCAAACAACCCCATGTCATCAAGGGTTGTCTACTCTAGCTCTGACAGGGTACAAACTGTCAAGAGACTCCTCAGAACTAAGGGCTTTTTGGGAGCAGCTGCAGAAGCTATCTTGAAATGCAGGCGTCAATCTTCCTGCAGCGTTTACCAGAATAAGTGGTCCATTTTCCTCTCTTGGTGCAGAAAGAATGAAATCTCTTCTTCTAAAATAACTCTGACTGAGACTGCAGATTTCCTTTTATACCTCAGAACCTCAAGAGACTTGGCCTCTTCGACTACAAAGGGCCACAGGGCTATGCTTAGCTCAGTCTTCAGGCACAGAGGCCTTGACTTTTCCTCGAATCAGGACCTCTCTGATTTAATAAAATCCTTATGATACAAATAAGCAAAAGAGGACAGAGCCAGTATCTTGGAACCTAGGCATGGTCTTGAAAAGGTTGCCTGGACCAGATTTTGAGCCTGTCAGCACCTCTTCTCTCAGGAATCTAACTAAGAAGATCCTCTTCTGGTAGCCTTCGCTACAGCTAAGAGGAGTAGTGAGATACAGGGCATAGATAGAAGGATTGGTTTCTCAGGAGGAGATGTGATCTATTTCTAAACACTCGGATTTCTCGCAAAGAATGAAAATCTGTCTAAACTCTGACCTCGTTCTTTTAAGGTCAAGAATTTGGGAGAAATACTAGGACCTGAGGAGGAAGAAAGAGCTCTTTGCCCTTTAAGGACTTTAAAGTTTTACCTGAAGGGGACTGAGACGTTAAGGGGACCTTCAAGTATTTTGCAGACTTCGGTCAAAGATCCTTCACGTCCTCTTACGAAGAATGCTCTAATTTTTTTCCTGAGAGAACTCATTGGAGAAGCCCACTCTCAAGTAGAAGAAGAGCTTTTACCTTCTCTGTCAGACATTCTCCAAGCAACGTCTTGGAGATGTAAATCAGAATTTGCATCCCACTATTTAAGGGACGTAGAAACAGTTTTTAGAGATTGCAGTACTTTGGGTCCTTTGTCGGTGGCTGGCATGGTGTTGGAGGAGGGAATGTAGACAGCATCCCTTCCATCCTTTCTCATCGCCTTGATCTATGGTGTTGAGCTCTAGGGGAGTTGGGGGTTACTATGTACTTGGATACCCTCCAGTTTTTAATGGTTGGGTGATGGTGTTTTTTAAATTTTTATGATGTAGATAACAGCATTGTTATCTGGTTGTCTTGTTTAGTACTGTGCCCTAGGCAGGGGCAATTTTGTTTAACTTACCAGCGTTCGGTGCTGTCCTTCGATATAAGTCTCCCACTGATGTAGTAGGCGATCCAGGGCCATGCCCCCTCTCCTCTACTGAGTAAGATGAGTGCCAACCAGAGGCACTTTCTTCCTGCAGCAGCTCTCTTAAAAGGTAAGGTAACAACAAGCATTGTCCCAATGCTAGCAATTTTCTATTCTCAAATTCATTACATTAAATATAAATATAAATAATGTTTTGGGGTAGAGTATTCCATGTATCCCACCTCCTGTCAGTGTGGAATTAGCTATGTAATTACTTGGTGAGTCACTTATATAAAAATGACATTTTTACAACAAAATAAAGTTTTATATAAAAGTTACCAAGTAATTACAGAATGGGAGCCCTCCCTCCCCCCCTTGCATGGACATAATGGCAAAAACAAATTGAAACCATTTGCTCAGTTGTTGTTCTTCTTCCCCGAAGTGGTTGGGGTGAGACACCTACACCAAAACATAATCGTTACCGCGAGTTTAAAATTTTAGCTGCCGATACTAGAAACGTTAGCTATGTAATTACTTGGTAAGTATATATAAAACTTTATTTTATTATAAAAATGTCATTTTTATGTGGAAGGCCCCAATGATGCCTTCTTATCATATATCATCCAGTATGAATTAATGAAAGTTTACTATTTAAACATAACTGTTTTCGTAGTTCATGCTATTGACCTAATTTTTTTATGATGTACGCCTTGTTTTGTTTCACATACTTTCCAAGCACATGCATTTGTATCCTTCAAGTACCGTGCAGAAATATCATTAATATTTTTACTATAAAAACTATTGTTAAGTTTTTCCAAACTAATTTTATATACATAATTGCCATATGATCCTTTACAGAAACTAAGAATGTTAGTGTGAGTGGGTAGCAACTTTCCTCACATAGGGTTCTCACTCAGTAGTAATCTAATTATTCATTTCTCTTTTAATACAAGGCATTAACAGTTTAAAGCTTTTGCAATAACTTCCGTGCATAATAGTCTTTAAGTTGAGAAAAATGTTGGTTACCCAGAATGTTGTATTTTAAGGAGCAGGTAATGGAATATTGATTTATCAGTATATCTATCATTTATTCTATTTTTCAATTTACAGATAATGGGTATTACTTATTTGCTGATGAAAACAGTGGGCAATTAAATTTCAGTGGACCTTGGGAAGTTCCAGTTTTAGAAGAGGAAACACTCATGGATGAAGTTACTTCATATGTTTTTCGGATTTGTTTCCAAATTGGGTAAGTACTTAGACTTATCAAAAGCTGTGCTATGTTTTCTGTGCATGCAAGTATTTTTGGCTAAATTTCTTGGCTGTTTTTGTTGGTCATGCCATCCTGCTTTATTAGTAACCCTTTAGTTTATGACCATAATAAACAGTGATGTGTGTGGGAAGTGGTAGCGACTTGAGCAATAGGTGTTAAAATGTATATACCTTTTCTTTTTTGTTCTAAGATGTGTAACTCGGACACTTTTCATGGTATACTTCTCAATTTTGTTTATTTTGCAGCTGAATGATTGCTGTATACAATGGCCTAAAAAAGGTCCCAAAAAACTTCGTGTACATAAAATAAAAAGTAGAAGTTAGGTGATATTCGAAAATTTTTCATTAGAAAATTTTTCACTTTCTCCCTCCAAAAAAATTGCTAAAAAAAAGTATTTGCAATAAAGTTTATATTTGTGTTTCAGAACAACCCCAGATAAATTACGTAATTGTTGCAATGCCAATTATTGTAATTATAAAATAGGAAATATTTAAGAATGAAATACAAAGTAGCATGAAGTTTCCTTTAAAAAAAAAAAAAGACACGTGCCTGCGCGATCCCCATAAAAACTCTGTGCCTTTTCTTGTTCAAATACGTGTAGTGCTTTTCATTTTACAGCTGAATGATTATTCTGGATACAGTAATGGCATAAAAAAGACCCCCAAAAAACTATATGTATGTAAAATAATGGGTAGAAATTAGGAGATACATACAAGAAAATTTTGTACTTTCCCCACCAAAATTAAAATTGCTGAAAAAAGTACAGTATTTGCAATAAAGTTTATATTTTTGTCCCAAAATACACCCAGATGAATTTCCCAATTATTGCAATGCAAAAAATCGTTATTCTTATAAGGGAAGTTGCTTTGCTTCTCTTCATTCTCTTTGTTCTTCACTGTGTCATGTCATATTACTTATTATGTCTGCTGCCCTTCTTATTCATTCTTTCAGAGGTTTCCACATCACTTCTTTCCTTGATTTCTGAAACTTTTTTTTTTTTCATTATATCATTTCTCTATCCTTTTTGGTTAAGGATTTTATTTTGGCACACACTCTTCTTTCTTCCTTCTCTGTCAGCTCAGGGCATAGCAATTTGTTTTGTTTTTCCTTTGGTGCATTGTACTCTTGTCATTCTCTACTCCTATGTGCTGTAAATTTCTCTCTGATTGTTTTGAACATTGTGAGCATCATCTATCTACAGCCAACACCATTTTTTTTTTTTTTTTGCATTAGAGCATGCATGATCAGGTAATGCATATTGCTGAAAGTGATAAATGTACCTCTTATTGCTTCCCAAAATTCTTAATGTAGCACTTTCAAGTCTACACACTAAAGTGGTGTCAGAGTTCCGTAGGAATACAATAAAATTTAACATATCACACCAAATTAATGCTGCATAGGCACTATGGTAATAGGATGATATTTATGGAATAGATTTTTAGAAATCAGCAGAAGTTGACTGGACTTCAAAATGCACAGACAACTTTTTTTTTTTTATACTAATAATGTAGCAGTGTAAGATTAAATGGATATAATTTTATTTCAACAGACCAGACAACTGGTTAAAGCTGGCTTGTGGAATTGTATTTTATGCTGCAATACACTATCTAGCAATGCGGTGGGTCATGCGGCACATGAGGCGAAGGATTGCCAACCAAACTCTTAGATTTATCACCATGATGTTACATCATATTATCCTTAATAATCCTCATGTAAGTAACATCTGAAGAAACAAATGTTAATTTGTATATTAACAAATGTTAATTTGTATATTTTTTAAATGTAAGCCTCATTTATTCTTTATATATATACAGATAGTCCCTGCCTTATGACTAAACAGGTGAACTGAGTATACAACATTACCTTTATGTTACATTTACAAAATTGATTATTTGGTCATTTATCTTTAATGTATGTTTTTCATCAAACTGTTGTTGAAATTTCTGTTTACTTATTTTTACTGAAAATTTGGGTCATGAGCGTGGATAAATGTAATTTTGTTAAGTTGCTGGTCACTCCTAGACTAGCAGGGTAGATAATGTGTCTTTTAGATCATCGTTATCACAATTATTGGCATAATCTTTTTATGATAATTTTTATTAGTTGTATCGTAGATAATGCGCACAGATACCATCATCAGTGCATTATCTTCAGTTTCCACTGACAATGAATACTGTGACATGACAGTGTCAGGAGAATAACAGACAACTTACCACAGGACTTTTGGATAGTTTTTACTCTGCCTTCCCTTGTCAGCTGGCACAATCAAATGAAAAACTTCCATTGAAATTAATGACAGTCCTAAAGACATTGATTTCAAGGAAGTTGAGGGTTACAAGAAGGTACATCATCATCATCATCATCTTACCAACTTTTGCAGATTCTGTACCGTCTTGTAAAGAAGTAGAAATGTAATTCAGAACAAATTAATAGAACAAGAATAACATATGGAGAAGTGGATTGTTGCACAAAGATCAGTTTTATATAAGTAACTTAACAAGTAACAACATAGCTATTAATTTCTAACTATTGCGGCAGCTTAAATTTGAAATTCGCAGTAGCGTTCTATTGTTTTGTGTAGGTAACGACCACGCCCACTTTCAGGGAAGGATAGGTACAGCACAGCTGAAGAGCTCAATTCATTTCTGCCACTCAACGACTGATCATCGGTTGTTTCAACAGCTTTTTTTTGGATATTGTTTCACCGGATGGTTGTAGCTATCGCTGTCTTTCGTGAAGTATTCTTTGCTTTGTTTGCGCTAATTATATTAGCTTAAAGTATTTAGTTGACTTTACCCGATTGTGACTATTATTATGTCTGACTCTAACTCTTCTAGTGTTTGGTTTTGCAGCAGTGGCTGCAATACCAGATTTATGTCAGTCAAATATGACTTTCATACCATTTGTTGTCATTGTAGAGGCCAACTTGCTCTTCTGATCTTATGTGTGATGAATGTAGGGACTGGGATCTGGGGAGGTGGAAGACTTTGGCTTATTACTTGGACAAGCTTGAGAAAAATAGACAGAGGAAGGCGGCGGCTAGAGCCAAAGCTACGGGTGCTGCTAGCCAGGGTTCTCCTAAGATACCTGCTCCATCTATTCCTATGACTCCTTTTTCCCCTGTCACCAGCCTCTGACTTTTCCATTAACTCCTTTAACCTAGCTCCCAACCTTCCGGACCCAATGCTATTTCCAGTCTGGAAGCCAGGATAGACCATAAGTTTAGTCTTTTAGTTAACACCGTAGCTCAAATCGAGGCTTCAGTAAGAGGTCTTATGGACAAAATGAGTGCTAGTGATCACAGTGCAAGTGTAGTGTCAGTGGAGGAGGTTACTACTTGTCCCACTGACGCTCCTAGACGAAGGTCCCTGTCACTCCCCTAAATCTGGGAGGAGGAAAACCGTAAGTCCAAGGGAGGTCAGTGGGGTTTGCCTACGGGTAGTTGCCTTGGCTGAGGAGTGCATGCCCTATCATCCAGTGATTTGGATTCCAGTGCGAGTAAGGGACACAGTTAGCACTATACGAGTGCATCCAGGCCACTGAAAAGGTCTGTATCCGTCACTGACCGCGCTTCCCTGCTTCTGGGTAAGCAGACTAGATATCAGGATCTTGGTTCCAAACCGTCGTGTAGCTTTTGGGACAACTCTAGTCGTTCGCCTCCTGCTGTTTCAGTGACAGGATGCCAGTTTATAGTGCCAAAACAGGCTTCTAAGAAATGTGCTGAGCGCCCAGTGTGATCCAAGCACCCAGTGGGACCCAAGCGTCCAGCAGGATCTGAGAGATCCAAGCGGCCAGTGGGATTCCCTCCAGTGGGATCCGAGGGATCCAAGTGATCTGAGCACCCAGTGAGATCTGAGCGATCTGTGGGACCCGAGCGCCCAGTGGGGTCTGATAGTGCAGTGTTTAGGGATGCAGTGTTTGAGCGTTTACCTGTGCACGCACGTACTCCAGTGTTTGTCAACTCACCTTCCAGCGTGGCGCCAGCTTCTACCAGGCATCCGGTGCCACACTCAGGGCACCAAACTCCACTTCTCCAGTTGGGCGCGAAGCGTTTGCATACTGTTCAGGATCCTTCATTGAAACCATCCAGTGTCACGTGAACAGTATTCTGTATTTACTGAAGAAGCCGACAGTGACTCGGGAGCCTGTGGACTTAGGCACTTCCTTTATTTCGTCTGGAGAAGAAGACTTTGAACAGGAACAGCCTTCTTCAGCATATGCTTCTCTATTAAAGTACTTCCTGTTTTGCTACCCAACTTTCTTTTCCCCAGCGGCGCCATTGTCTCCAAGTTCGGCATTCATGATGAGACAGCCTGCGGAATCCTCCAGGCTTCCCAAGATGGTACTTTCTTCCTCGTCGAAGAAAGCCCTGTCAGGTATCGAGAGTTGGCTAATAAAAAAGAGGGATCTGGGCAAAGCTGTATTTTGCACCCCTCCTTCTTGTCTGTCAAAAGGAGGTACTTATATCACTGGGGAAGCTCCTTCTTCGGGAGTTTCTGTCTCCTCCCAGGGGGACTTCTCCAGCCTGATCGGTTTGGCACGCAGATCAGCATTCTTCTCCATCAAGATTTTTATTCACTTCATCGGAACCAGATCACTTGGTGAGAGACATTTTTAGTGTTCAAAATCTTCAGCTTCCTGGATTGGACCGTGGGCACCTTAGCGAAGAAAATTGAGGACTGCCCCACCCTTCAGGATAACTTCTCTGCAGACTGGCTAGGAGTTCTCTCCTGCGCAGATAGAGCAATTAGGAATGGTTCCCAGGAGCTGGCTGCCTTATTTGTGGTGGGAGTCCTCAAGAAGAGAGAGCAGTGGTACTCTTTCCCCACAAAAAGAGTCACTCCCTCCCAGAGGACGGCTCTCCTTTTTGCGCCTGTAGGCCACTGTAGTCTGTTTCCCTGTGCCACCGTAGAGCACATAGCAGCAGAGTTGCAAAAGAAATCCATGAAGGATCTGCTGGTGCAGTCTTCCAAGTGTCCTAAGGAAACAGGACATGTTCTGATGGTCTCTTTTGCATCTAGAACAGTCTCCCCGCTGCAGCAGCAGGCCTTTCGAGGTAGAGCTAGGTTCCAGTCAGTCCAGCCCTCCTCTCGCAAATGAGGATCCTGTCCTTTGTGTTCCAGTGGGAGCCAGACTTCTACACTTTTAGAGCAAGTGTGAAGAAAGAAATGTCGAGCCATGGGTCTTAAAAGTCCTCAGAGAGGGATTTTCCATCCTGTTCAGGGAGAAACCTCCTTTAGTGTCCTCTCCCATCAATTTGACAGCCTACTCCATAGGCTTGGAGAGGTTTTCGGCCCTGTCACAAGAAGTCTTGTCCCTGCTCAGGAAGACAGCTGTAGAGGTGGTCGAAGACGTAAGCAAAGAGGGGTTGTACAACCGCCTATTTGTCGTCCCCAAGTCATCGGGAGGCTGGAGAGCTGTCCTGGACGTCAGTGCCCTGAATTTCTTTCTACAAACCACTAAATTCAATATGGAAACCAACCATTCAGTCCTGTCTTCCATCTGCCAGGGGGATTGGATGGCGACTATAGACATGCAGGACACACTTCCATGTACCAGTACATCCGGACTCCAGGAAGCATATAAGGTTTGTGTTCCAGGGTAGTCTTCCAATTCCAGGCTCTGTGCTTCGGCCTCTCTACAGCTCCTCAAGTTTTTGCATGGGTTTTTGCTCCCCTAGCAAAATGGCTCCGTCTCATGGGGATCAACATTTGTTTATATCTAGACGATTGGTTCCTGCACTTCCTCTCAAGAACAAGATGCACAGAAGACCTTCAGAAGACACTTTTCCTGGCCCAAGAGTTTGGTCTTTTAATCAACTTAGACATCTCAGCTAGTCCCGACTCAGTCGATTCTTTGTTTTGGAAATGAAGATTGAATCTCTGAGTTTTCGAGCTTTTCTGTCCGACAAGAGAGTCCAATCCTGCCTCTGGACAGTTTGAACCTTCCTCTCTCTCTCATCATGCTCAGCCAGTGAATGGATGAGTCTGCTGGGTACTCTCTCATCCATAGAGAAGTTCATGCCTCTAGGAAGACTCCACATGAGTGTTACAATTCTTCCTAAAGGCCAGTTGGAACAGGAAGACCCTTCTGGACTTTTTTTTTTTTTTTTTTCAGATCACACCCGAGATCAAAGAGGACCTTCGGTGGTGGCTCATAGAAGGAAGGTTTTCAAAAGGGAAGTAACTGCATCCTCTGAACACCAACCTCACCTTATACTCAGATGCATTGGATCTGGGTTGGGGGGCTCTTCTGGAGGATATGGAAGTATCAGGGATGTGGTCTTAAGCTGAGAGAAAACTCCATATGAATGTGAAGGAGCTGAAGGCAATTCACTTGGCCCTTCAGCATTTTGCAACAGCGATTGTCAACAACATGTTCATAGTCCACTCGGACAACACGACCGCTCTAGCGTACATAAAGAACCAGGGAGGGACTCACTCCTCACTTTACGAAGTGGCCAAGAATCATCTCCTCTGAGCTCAGGACAATCACACCAAGGTTGTCATAAGATTTATCTAGGGCAAATTAAACATCCTAGCAGATTAATTAAGTTGTTGCAAACAGGCCCTACCTACCTACGATCACGCATTCAACTTTTTGAAGGTGCAGATCAGTGTTCACTAGTTTTTATTTACGTGATGTAGAAACAGTATATGATAACTGCAGTACCTTAGGTCTGTTATCTGTGGCTGGCATGGTATTGGGGGAAGAAGGATAGGAGGTATCACTTCTATTCCGCTATCTCCTCGCCTTGATATAGGGTGTCGAGTTTTGGGAAGCTTGGGGGGTACTGTGTACCTGGAGTACCCACCAATGGTTGTGTAATTTTATTGGATGGGTAATGGCTAATTGTTTTTATGTGGTTTGTGGGTAACTTAGTTATCTGGTTGTTTTTGTGGTACTGCACCCAGGGCAAGGGCTTTTGTTTTTATTGTAATGCTTTGGCGGCCATCGGAGTACTCCTTGGCTGCAAAGCACTCACTGAAGTAGAGGCTCCACTTGGCTTTACCACCATGTCACTACAGGCCGAGATGAGCACCGACCAGAGGCGGTATCTTCCTGCTGTAGATCTCTCACCAGGTAAGGTTACAACAAGCATTTTACCAATGCTAGCTACTTTTCTATTCCAGATTCATCTCCATTACTGAGTGTTTTTGGGTAGTATATGTCCATGTGTCCCACCTGTCAATGTGGGATTCAGCTATGTAGTTACTTGGTAAGTTACTTATGTAAAAATGACATTTTTATATAAGTATTTATGGACATAGGGCACAAACGAATTGGGCTGTTAAGCTGTGTTGTACCTATCCTTCCCCGAAATTGGGCGGGGTCGAGTTACCTACACCAAAACAATAGAACACTATCGCGAATTTCAAATTTAAGCTGCTGCGATAGTTAGAAGCTAATAGTTATGTAGTTACTTGGTAAGAGTATATAAAACTTTATTTTATCATAAAAATGTCATTTCATGCGGATTGAGTTAATTATATTTGCAATTAGAGTTAAGGTTATGTCTGTATCCGAGGTTATGTCAGAGATGGGTTACTTATGGCAAATAAAACCCTGTGGTAAAAAGAGGATTTGATGTTGGAGGACTAATGATGATCTGAATGCTGCTCACCACTAATGACTTAATGACAGAAATTGAAATAGTACTCCAAGGCCTTGGTAAGATAAGGGTTATTTGATGTAGGCACTTAAATTTGTTACCACTGTTACTCTGTTTGCTGAAAGCTTTTGTTAAGGTTTCCTCATGATCTGAAAATTTACCAGCTATGAAGTATGGTATTATTTGAGGAATTTTATGCTAACAGCAGTTTCTATTGAGTAATGTAAAAATTAATTGGCTTCCAGATTATTGCAGTAATCCAGAGGATGGGTGTTCAGCTACCTCAGCTTGAACCTCCTCCACCAGCACAACAAGAAAGCCAGAAGCAACCTTTACCTGGTGGTGCCACCAAGGAGCAGCAAAAGAATGATGTTGCACTTCAGTTCACATCTAGGTTAGTAAAATATATGAATCTTCATTTGGAGTGTAGTGACAAAGGAGATGAGAGAGTATTTATTTGTTATTTTACTTTGTCCCTACACTACCCATTCTAAATACAGTTCATATTCTGTATCCACTGCATGGGAGATTTAGGCCATTTTAAATTGATGAGTGATACTGCTGTGTGTACTAGTGTTTGTTACTATGAACAGTTGAAGGTTTTTCTTTCATTATAGCTTTGCTATTGTTTTGCAAGTTTCATTATGTTGCATACATCTTCCTTGCATGGAGATTGTGTCCGGGTTGTGATTAAGTTTTTTACAGTATTCATTTTCAAGCATAATTGAGTGATTGTGTAGAACTTGTATAATTTTAGAGTATGATCATAAGAAGCTATATGAATTTTCATCATGCACATATTACTGGTGTGTGTTGATGCATAAGACTGAGCAGTGCTTTAGTATCTTCACACAGGAACTTGTAACATACAATTGTTTCACTCAAAACTTCCAGTAATCTTTGAAAATTCTAGTATTTAATTTGTTTACACAAACCCATAAATCATAATATATCTCAGCTGCTGCAACTTGATAGATCTTAAAAGATGATAGACCCCATTTTGCATGCCCAGACAACATTCCACTGTTCCAGAAGGCTTCTTTTCAATCCTCAGTGTGGATGCACTGTGAGCAGACATGCTTCTTTACTTAACCAGTGTACTTGTTTTTGCTGTTACTGTATTGATATGAGCCATTCATATTTATTCTGACATTCATTTCATTTTTCTTTTTAATATATCCAAATATGGTTTTATTTAGTGATATGTGCAAATTATCTACTAATATTAGTTTTTGCCTTATGGACCAATGGCTTACTTGCCCCCATTATTACTGTGAATATCTTTAGTTCTGATAATAATGTAGGTAAAGTTCATTATTTTTAATGACTGGGGATATTGTGTTCGTTGATCTGGCTGGGGCTAAATAGTTTTATGAATTAGAAGGTTCCTTCAGTGATTGTTTTGATTCTTTGGATATCAAATTTCAATAACTTAATTTGCTTCATTATTACAGTTATTAATTTACCATTGATAGGTTTGGGGTCTTTTTAGTATTACCAGTTTCGTAAGTTTTCCTTGTATTGTTTTTGTATTTCTCCATTCAAGGTTTAGTGACATAGGGCACAGTTATTCATGACAGTTCACAGTAACTGTTACCTTCAGTTATCCATTTCTGTTCCCAGCATGTTATTCATGTGAATTACTTGATGAACTGAATTTCTTTCAGTTAATATTTTCTAGTATTAATAATTTGTGCTATGAATTTAACTTCAGATATTATTTTTAAGTATTGTAATTTGCACCATTCCCCATTCCTTGTGTACAATTTTTTAGGAATCATATGTCATATTCATTGTACCAAATTATATGTATGTGCAAAAGCATATTTATGTTTTATGTCAAAGCACAAGGGAAGTCTTGTAGCTCTTTTATGTCATCCTTAGATAAGGATCTGCATTTGGTGTGTCCTTTGTGTAGGGCCAGCAGTGTTCTTTGTCAAAAACTTATGATGCATGATGAATGGTTTGTGGATCAGTGGTTTCCCAATACTCATGATGTGGTGTCTGCTGTCAGGACATGTTTGCTGAACAAAGCTTTCATGTCTTCGATGACTTCATATTGCAGAAAGAGCTTCAAGAATAGGAAATACAGTACAAACCTTCTTTGGTTGACACCTGTTTTTTCACCTGATGAAGCCTTGCCTCCTTGGAAGTCTCTACTAGTGTTCACCCCCAGGGGCCATATGTGATGCTGGCACATGGTCTGGCAAATGCAGTTGGGACTTATCTTTCAGGAGCTATCAGATTAGTGTGTTTGGAAAGTGTGTGAACCTTTCATGATCTATCAAATTAGTGTGTTTGGAAAGTTTGTGAATCGAATATAAAGCTATTAATGATTAATAATTTTATAGAAAAACCTGTTTTATATTTTAAATATGTTGTGTTTCTCAAGCAATATATGGGGAGGAGAATATTGTTGGTAAAATATTTCTGTTTGTGTCAGTTTGTCTGCTTGGCTAGATGAATCATGAATGACATTGTTATGTAGACATGTCTGTCCTTTAAAATTTATTGAGGACATGTTGCTGGATGGGTGATTAGTTTAGTTTAATTTCTTTGAAAAAATTTTGTTGTATATTGCTTCACATTGTTTTTATTAATATTGTTATTTGAGGAAGATTTATTATACTTAATTTTTCTGTAGTGCAGGCCTTCTGCTTATGTACTGCGGTACTGATTTCTTGTATCTGTTTGTTGTAGCCAATTCTAGCGAGTAATGTGATGAAGGGTAAATCAGTTTAGTTATTGCTATTGTCCTTTGAAGTGCTTACTTTTATTTAGAGAGGTGAAGCATCCATTCTCCCTTGTCTTGTTATCATTTTTTATTGCTATAAAATTTTTAGATTTTAATATCCATAGAGAAAATAATTATTTGAAGTGTAGGAGAAAGACATTCAAAATATATTTGATTTTCAGTCAAGATAAGTATATTTACAGTTATGATGGAAGTTTCAGACTTCTTGTTAGAACTCAATCAGAGCTCTGACCATTTTGCAGTCCATAAATACAGTGTACAAGGATTGAAGGCGGTACAAAGGAAAACTGCATAACCATGTCAACCATTTGCCATACATACAGGAAAACAAGAGGAAAGATGCTGATCACTGATGTAATCCAGTCTGATATACCTTTCTGGTTTGGTTGTTCTCTGCAGTTAGACAAGAGTTTCAGTTATTTTTACCTTTAGCTGTAGTTTTGTTGCTTTGGTCATGGACAGAAGATGACAATACCAGTGTCAAGTGATCTGTCTCTAATGCCACTATTGGGATATTAGTTCCATACAGACAAAGCTCACACAGACAAAACTCATCCCAATTTGTTCCATACAGACAAAAATCACAGACAAAACTCATCCATCCTGTACAAACGTGATGTGGTTTCAGGACACCACCTTTCATGGTGACTTTTATGCCTGTAAAGGAATGTTGAAAAGATGTTACTTTCAAGATCATCTTCAACAGTAGAGGCAACGAGTCCACAGCTGGTAGAGAGAAACAATTGACAGGTTATGTAAATGTACAAACATGGTAATTTTTAACATTGCCAGTAAAGAGTATGAAAGATCCCTTGTACTGAGTCACATGGGACTAATACTTCAACATAATAAGATGCTGATACTCCATGAAAGTAATAATACTAACTAAATGAAGTGGTATGTGCACTGAGGATGATGTATAATTTCATGGAAGATGGCCCCGTAGTTAATTTCTGATAACAGTCTAAGTTGTAATTGCCATTGTTAAGAAAAAAGGAAACTTTCTCTCTGAGCAATTTTCTTTGGAAGGGAAAGGCTTCAGAATGTTTCAGAGATCCAGGCCTAAATTGTGCCCCATCTTTATAGGTTGTTTAAAGAGGGTTTTAATTTTTAGAATAAAAAGGAGATTTGGCAAAAAGTGACTCAGGATGGCATTTATCAGGAAAAGAAACCTTGTCTATTTACCCTCAAACACTTTTGATGTACTATGGTTTTGTTCATGGTGTTAATTTGATTTTCCTTTAGTACCTAATAATGAGATGGTAGATGTATTAGATTGATTACAGCTAATGGATTATATCCCTTGAACATTTTTAGCTTTTTTCTTTGCACAGGTTTAATATATCATTGGAGTAAGACTTCTGTTTTTATTTATTTTTGGTACCATGGGCATCATTAAAATATTCCTCTCTCCATTGATCCAGTATTTATGTAGATCAAACTCTGTTTATTGCCATTGTACTTATTTGGCAGTTGCTCTCAAATTAGGACTGTTTATAAATGCCTCATGAATTAGAGCGCAAGTAAAATGGTTGCAATATTTGTAACAGTTATTTGCTTATATGTGCAATCCACTTCATGTTATCATTACGCATTCGTGAAGACAGTTTTAGGTGTTAATGGGACATTAAATTGTGCTTTTCAAGTTAAACCAATCACAAGCATTTTCCATTCTTTAGTACTACTTCTTAATATTTAGTTGGAAGTTAAAAAGCTTATGCAAACTTTAAATATGCTTTAGAAAGTGTTATATTGAATGAAAACTGCTTTGAAAATTGTAAGGTGACTGAATTTTTTTTTTACAGATATTTAACTGATTTTAAGCCAATTAGGTGCCTTGGGCGAGGAGGATTTGGTGTTGTGTTTCAAGTATATAACAACCTGGATGAAAATGAGTATGCTGTTAAGAGAATAACTCTCCCCTCCAAGTAAGTACAAATTTTTACAAATCAAATGAAATCCAGTGATGTTTATTGGGGTTAAGAATATTGATTGTTTTAGATTTCTAATGGAGGACAATTAATAATTCATATGTTGTAGTGTTGCATTACTTACCTTACAATATCTTAACAGGCTGTCCAAGAGCAGTAGTCCATGCCAGCACAAGGCTGGCTTAATCTAAGACAAATGAACAATATCTTTTAATTATATTTAGAGAAAATGTAAAATTTATGCAATATCTGGGTTCTGCCAACAAAGACTCAAAAGAAGAATTTTGTTTAATAGGGGAACTCATATTGTGCCTTACTTCATGATTTGCCTTTTTTAAGCAACACTGTACATATGATTGTGAGCAACTGACAATACTTGGTGTTACCTGGAAATCCTGTCTTGATTTTCCTGGGTTCTCAAAAAATGAATTATCCAAAGCCTTTCCAAATCGGGTGCTGCACCTGAAGTACTGTATTCTTTATCTTTTTCTTTTTTTATCCTTCATGGTCTCCTGATATTCCTTGTTTTTTCTTTCTAGTATTACCGTATTTGCCAGCATATAAGACGCACCCCTATTTTACAGGGATATTTTGTGGAAAAAATAATTTTAGTGTGTTTCATCATAAATTTATTGAAAAATATTCTAAAGTGATTTTGCACGAGAAAAGTGTGTGATTCTGTGCATGAAATACAATATTGTGAGTATACTGGAATAAAGTATGGACTCTGTATGAAATCTACCATAAAAAACTGTTTATGTGTTACTGCGACAGGCCACCAGGGTGGTGCTATGATTTTGTTTACATCGACTCATTGCAAATAGCTGACAGGCTAACTGCTGACATGTTGTAAACAATTTTTCTTAAGTTTATGTCAGCAGGCTGATAATCAGCTTGTTTTCAATATTTTATTATTAGTAACACAGTTTACTGTAATACTTGTTTTTGAATGTTTTATTATTAGTAGCAACAGTTTTTGTGCCTACCTAGTATGCACACCATAGGCTAGGCCTAGCCTAGCTTCTGGTGCTCGGTCTCCCATCCATAATACAGTTGCATTGGATACAGGGCAGGTTTTTTATAAATTTGAAAATGAAAAAATGCGTCTAATATGCATGCAAATATTATAAAAGAAATCTTTTTCTTCTTCTGCCTAAATTTTTACGATTTCTGTAAATCTGACCTAGCATTCATTGAGCTCTTAAGTTTTTGAGCCGCAGACTCATTTGGCAGTTGCAAAAAAGGAAAGAAAATGAAGGGATGGTACCTGATCTACTTGCCTGTTTCACCAACCTGTTTACCTTCCCTTTGATAGGTAATGATGGAGCAACTGTTTTCTACGCTCGAGTTTTACTGCTTTGGGTTTGTTTACGTTACTGGCAAAATGCTTTGGTTATGGGGAAAACATTTTGATGAATTTTTTTTATTTTGGTGCGGCATTGAATTTTTGGCATATTTCTTTGTTTTGTCTAGAATGTCTTCATCATGTAGTAAGACAATTTCTGAAGCAGGATTTTGTGTTAATGAGGAGTGTGGGAACCATTTGCCTATAACTATAGAGGTTGGCTATGCTAAATGCTCAATGTGTATAGGTAAAGTTTGTGACTTGGAAGATCATTGTCATGAGTATAGAGCTTGGCACATTATTGTTATGAAAACATATAGTGCAGGAATAGTTGATGAGTAGATTGGAACAAGAAACAGTTGATCAAACATTTTTGTCCCAATATGGAATAGGTATGCCGAAGCCTTGTTAGCAAGGTGCTCCTGTAAGGAACTCCTGAACAATCCTACACACCTGTGACTATGCCCAATCCATCCCATCCTCTTACATCCACTGATCCTTCTCCAAGCTCATCCCTTTTTCTTTCCTACAGTTCAAGCTAGAATGCAACAGGGTATGTGGTTCCTTATGGCTTCTGTAGCAGAATTAGCAAAATGTCAAAAGGAAGACAAAGAAGGTAAGCTTGCAACATCAGCTGTTTTGCATTCCTTATGTGCTAGAGAAGGTGTGCCTGCATCCCTGCCAGTAAAGGAGCTGGCCTCTAGGCTGCATTATGTTAATTCAGTGACTTTCTGAGAGAGCTGTCTGCCAGGGAACCATGTCATACCAGCAGACAGTGGGATGTTGCTGCTACCAGTTCCCTCTCTGTCACCCCCACCCATAACCTGGGAGGAGGTTGGCTTACAGTCCTCTAAATACCTTGGATAGGAAAAAATCATCTTTGAATCACCTGTGCATCTTCAGAACAGTGCAAGCGGCTGTTTTGAGTTTAAATTGTGACTGGACTCAGTCTTGAATGCTGATTCTGATTTAGAGGAATGTAGAATTAGTTTTGCCTAACAGAAGCAGGCTTTTCCATCTTCTTCATTTACTCAGACACTGACTGTTCTACCATCCAGTGACACCATGGTGCCAAACTTCCACCGCACTTCCGCTTTCTTTTAGTTCAACTTTTTCTCGACCATTTGTCTTAATGATTACATTAGTTTCTGCTCTGATGACTGCGAGAGTCTTTGTTTGCCTGTGCATTGTTTGTGCTGTCTTCCAGGACTACCTCCACAGGCTGCTAGTGCACCTGTTTCATAAGATCTTAAGGTGTTGCACTTATCACCTTCTCAGTATTTTATTGCTTACAAGGCTACTGTCAATGCACAAATTATAACTTAGATAATTCAGTTATTGCAATACACTCCCTGAACACCTGAATTAGCCCTGGTCACCTGACCAGACCGAACATAACCCCACTCATTTAACTACAATTTTAAAAATTTTAACTGCCAGTGTTACCAACGCTGCAGGTAAACATTGTTTACTGAGGTTACCTGCCCACCGATGGCAACCCTGCTATCTGCACCGGTCGGCAGAAACTCCCCCTCCTTTCCAATCGCATTTTGTTTGCTCGCCTGACAGGACAATCCTGTTGCTAGCAAACTTTATTGGTCTCTCAGCCCGACCCCCCACATAGGTTGTGAGAGTGATTTAATTGACCTTGGCTTCTTTTTGGATTACGTTTTGGACTTCTCTTTGGAATTGTTGGATACCTGAGACATTGATGAATTCGGCTGTAATTATGGACTCCATAGCTAAAGATAAGAATTCCTCCACCAACCAGAAACCATCCTCGGCTGCCTCGCCCCCCGATCAACCTGCCAGAGATATAGAGAAAAAGCTTCGATCTTGCTCAGCCTGCAAAAGAAGGATGAGTACCCTTAAACATGATGGACATTCTCTATGCGTTAGGTGTAGGAAAGTTCTGTGTAGTGTAGATAAGAGATGTGACGAATGTAGGGACTGGTCAAACGACCAGATGGAAGCATATGTCAAGCACAGAAAATCGTTAGCTTCTAAGAGTAAACGTAAGTTACCCATTGAACCTAAAGTTGAAGAATCTGAGGACTTGGAGTCAGTACTTTTTAGGAAATTAGAGGATAGGTTGTCATCAAGTGTGACTAGTTTGTTTACAAACTTAATGGGAAAACTGAACGAAAGTAGGGAAATTAGTAATAGGGAACAAAGTGCTAATCTTTCTTTTTCAGCTCCCCTGTCTGTTCCTGAACCAGCCCTAACGGGTGCTAGGGGTTATGGAGATTCGCAGGCCAAAAAGGTAGAATCTCCGGCTCCCCTGGCATGGAGCAGACAGTGTTAGCAGCAGATTCCCCCCTTTCCCCTAAAAGAGTAAGTGGTGATCAGAAACTAGTTTTAGGAGAGACAAAGACGGTTAGGGATCATCAAAGTAGATGTACTGGAGGAGAAGTTCCAAGGTGAACTTCCCTCTTGCTCTGATTTCAGCCCCCCAGGTCTGGTTCCCTCCTGGATCCATCCAAGATATTGTTCCCTTCCAGTAATTCTAGCCGATTTAAATCGAACAAGTCAGTTATAGGATCGGGAGACAGTAGGTTAGAGACGCCCTCGTCGTCCAAGGTTCCTTTTCCGACGGGATCAAACTTGGATCCCCAAGCTGGAGGCAGTGTAATGGCTAACACGCCGTTTAAGCTGGCAGAGCATAATGCGGATTTCTTAGGCCTTTCTCAAGGGTACAGAGTTCTGGTACAACAATGTTTTCATTTAGGTTTCTCAAACATAAGGGACCATGTCATTAAGAACTTTCCTTAGTTTTCACAAGATTTGTTTTTGGATCACCAAGGTGGGAGTAATTCTGTTTATTTTCTTTCGTTGGAAAAGATGTCTTCATCTCATTCTAATGCTTCTTTGTCATTGTTTCCCCCTGTTTCGGATACTATCCTTCCTTGCCTTCTAAACGACCTTCTCATGACACCTTCTTTCCTCTCCTTTCAAGTCACACTTCGGTACCTCTTTTGATAGCTACGGCTGTAAGTTCGCAATCTCGAGTTCCGGGAGCTCCCCCTACAGTGTTTCGCCTATTTGCACAACACACTTCTCGAGCTTCTGAGCTTCCGCATGCAGAATCGGAGAAGGTAGCTATATCGGAGTTATCTAGACCAAAAGGGTCGAGAAGCGAAATTGCGAGTGGGGGGGCAAGCGCACTCCAGAATATGGCAAGAAACGCAGTTGGTTCCTCAAGTTCCTCTGGGATTACCTTCCTCTTTGTACCCACAGCTGTTCAACACGGGTAACAGTAACCGCTCGTTCATTACTGCAATAACCAGCGTCTTATTACCAGCGTTAACTACTACGCTTAGTGTGGGACAGACAGGTGTTTCTGCGACCTGTCTGACTTCCGCAATTGTGGGTCCGGTGGTGGTCCTGGGTGTGACTCCTTCTTTTACTTCTCCTACTTCTATGACTTTTATTCCTCCGGGTCAGAAGATCGCAGGTACAACGTTTGGAGTGTATGGTGTTGGGTCGGTTTCGGGTCAGGTGCCGAGTCTTCTGAGTTCATTGGATCAATTTTCTGATCCGGTTTCATTCGGTGTTTCCGTGACTGCGGATACGAGTACTTTCATGAAGAGGGATTCCCCTGTCCAGGGTGGTATTGCAGGCCACCCCCACCTAGGGTTGGGGGTTGTACCTCCGGCTGGTTCTAAGACAGGTAGTTCAGGCTGCGTCATCCTCCCATTGTGGATTAGGGATTACGCAACCAGGTTTGACGAAAGTAGGTAACTTAGGTAAAGGTATGCACGGTGCGGATGTGGTGCAGAGTCAAATGACTCGGTCAGCTGATAAGGGGGTTACGTCTATGATAAGGGGGGACGCAGGTTTAGCGCAGCCCTTTGCGGCTGGCTCAGGTGTTTCACACACATTGACAGCTAGGGAAAATAAGGTTCCGGAAGAGGTAGGACCATGGTCTCCAGGTTTGGGTATACCAGGGTTGGGCTCTCTCGGTCTCTCCACTCCACATCGACCGGAATACAAAGAAAATGAGAATTCAGTGGATGATGATTGCCCTCTGTCAGAATCTAGTTTTCAGTATTCAGGAGACAGCGAATACAAGCGAACGATTGAGTTCATTCGCCATTTGTTTCTGCAGTCCAGGATTGCGGTAGAGCCGAACAAGACTTACCAGTCCATGTTCGAAGAGTTATACTCTACCAAGCCGGCAGTGGTAAAGACATCGTATAAACTCCCTTGGTTCGGTAGAGTGGATCAGGCATTGAGAGAGGCGGATGCATGGTTGGCTTTGACAGTAGCAGAAGGAAGACAGGATTCTACTCTGCTTCCTAAGAGGAAACTACTATATGGTATTGCAGGTAATCCTGCGGCTGGGTCTAGGGTTCCGCTGAATGAATCTGTAGAGGCGCTCCTTTCTAGGGTACCTGCAGCTACGAGACAGGTATTTCCTTGAGGGAATCAGCTATCTCAGAGGATACTTTTAGGGGACAGTCGGAGGCCCTTTCGCATTCTATGTGGATGCTCTCCGGTCTCGTAGGCTTCCTAAAACAAGATGGGTATGTGCCGTCAGACCAGGTGCTTTTCGACAACCTTATAACGTCTGTGTCTATGGGCTTGGCTCATCAGGTGAACATCACAGCAGGATGTACTACGTTTGTTGGGAAGAAGAGGAGGGACCTTTACCTGAGTCACCTTCCCCCCCACTTCCCCGACATTCATAAGAGAATACTTTCGAGAGCGCCCCTTGCGATCGGTGACTCCCTTTTCAGGGAAGAAGAGGTCTCAGCGATGGTTAATTTCGTTTCCTTGACGTCTGCAGTCGACAGCACAAAGCGTCAAGTCCCCTAGAGGTTCGAGGTTTCCCTCACCCGGTAAAAGGTCGGGCTCGAGATCGCCAGTCAGATCGCCTAAGAAGGTGAGGTTTACATCTAGGCCGTCGTCAAGTTCCCAGAAAGCCCCTTCGAGTAAGAAGGGTTTTCGAAAGTGGGAGGTTGTCTGACCCACTACGTAGAGAACTGGGAGAAGTGGGGTGCAGAGGAGTGGGTTTTGAAGGTGTTGAGGGAGGGATACAGAATTCCTTTCTTGACTTCCCCTTCGGTGTCCAGTTCTCCAATCCAGCTTCCCAGCTATTCTCCTTCATCCATCAGGGGAATAGCCCTGGAAGCAGAGATTCGGTCCTAACTGGACAAGGGAGCAATCAAGCCAGCTCCCCCTTCCCAAGGCTGTTACAGTTGAATATTCGTGACAGCCAAGGCAGACAGTACTTGGAGGACCATTATAGACCTTTCGGGGCTCAACCGTTTCATAGTACCTACAAAGTTTCACATGGAGACCTCACATGCGATTTTGGGGTCAGTTCAGAGAGAGGATTGGATGGTCTCGGTGGACCTCAAGGACTCATATCTCCAGATTCCCATTCATTGGGAATCGCGGAGATTCCTTCGTTTCTCGGGTCCATCCGGGATTTTCCAGTTGAAGGTCCTCTGCTTCGGACTGACTACGGCGTCTCAGGTGTTTTCGAGGGTAATGTCTCCGGTTTCAGCGATCATGCATCGCCAGGGCTATCGTATGAGGAGATATCTGGACGATTGGCTGATTCAAGCTGCATCCGAGGAAGAGATTTTAAAAGCAAGGGACTTCCTTTTAGAACTATGCAAGACTTTGGGAATTCGCATAAACGTGAGAAAAAGCTCTCTTTCCCCCTTTCAAGTAAAGACGTTCCTAGGGATAGTAATTCAGACACGTCCTTGGAGGGCTTTCCCGACACAAGACAGAGTCAATGCCATCCTGAGTGAGGTGGAACACTTTTTATCAGACCGATCTCAACCAGCGAGTGAGTGGAGGAGTCTTCTCGGAAGGATGTCATCCCTGTCCCTCCTGATTCCAGGCTCTCGTCTCCGGATGCGCTCTCTTCAAGTACGTCTCAGGAATCGCTGGGACTTCCGGGTCGAGAGCGCAGTGATATCCTGGGACGATTCCTGCCACGAGGATCTTCTGTAGTGGTCAGAAGAAGATCATCTAACCACCGGTCTAGACTTGTCACTCCCGGTGCCGGAAGTACATCTGTATACAGATGCCTCAGATCGGGGTTGGGGAGCAACCCTGGAGGAATTTCAGGCTGATGGCTTGTGGAAGACTCCGGATCGGGAGGAATCGATCAACGTCCGAGAACTAAGAGCCGTGGAGGAAGCACTACACCAGTTTGCACACCTGGTAATCGGAAAGGTAATAGTGCTTTTTTCGGACAGCACTACGGCCTTAGCATACCTCAAAAAAGGCGGAGGCACAAGGTCAACAACCCTGAATTGCGTCGCACAGAGGATACTGCGATGGTGCAAGAGTTGCAAAATTACACTCCTTCCCCAGTTCATCACGGGAAAATTCAACGTGCTGGCAGACGCTCTGAGTCGGGAGAAGGAAATAAGAGGAAGCTAGTGGACCTATTTGCCACCATGATGAATTATCGATTACCAAATTATTTTTCCCCAGTGGCGGATCCATTGTCCTGCGGGACGGATGCGATGCTGCATCCTTGGGACGATCTCCAAGTGTATGCATTCCCACCGTTCGGCATGATACAGCAGGTCCTGACAAAACTAAAGAACAGCAGGAATACACAGATGACACTGATAGCGCCATTCTGGCCACAAAGACCCTGGTTCCCAGAAATGCTAGAAATGCTGTCTGAACCTCCGATTATCCTACCACAAAGGAAGGATTTACTCAGACAACCACACTTCCTTCGCTTCCACAAGAACCTGTCCGTGCTGAAGCTAGCTGGATGGAGACTATCCAGCGAGCAGCGCGAAATTCCGGTCTCTCTAAGGCAGTGGCTCAACAGCTTTCCTTTTGCTTAAGGAAATCAACTAGGAAATTGTACCAAGTAAGATGGGCCATATATCGCAGATGGTATAGATCACAAAGACAGAATTTCCTGCCTTACGATACCGAAGGTAGCAGACTTCTTATTATTCCTTAGGAAATCTAAAAACCTATCATATTCAACAACTGCAGGATATAGGCCAATGCTCGCAAGTACTTTCAGGTTCCACCTACCAGAATTATCGAGTAGTAGAATCTTACACGACTTGCTTAGGTCTTTCAAGATCAAGAGACCTGCTGTACCGCTTCGGGCTCCTTCGTGGGATTTAGTGGCAATTTTGAAAGTATTAAGTTCTCAAGTGTTCGAACCTCTAGAGAAATTAACATTGAGGGAATTAACTAAAAAAGTAAAGTTCTCAAGTGTTCGAACCTCTAGAGAAATTAACATTGAGGGAATTAACTAAAAAAGTATTATTCTTGGTATCGCTGGCAACGGCGAAAAGGATAGGAGAAATTCAGGCTGTGTCAAGGAAAATATCGTATGCAGACAAGGATATTTTTCTCTCGTATCTTCCTGAATTCAAAGCAAAGTCGGAATCGGAAGGTAACCCGCTGCCGAGAGCGTTTAAAGTTACCTCACTCGAGGATTTCATCGCAGGAGAAGAGTCAGAAATGCTCCTCTGTCCTGTGCGTGCGCTAAAACACTATTTATCGCGCACCAATAAGTTACGGCCGCACCCTCGAACTCTCTTCGTCTCCCCGAGAAACCCATCTCAGCCATTATCTAAGAATGCGGTTAGTTTCTTCCTTAGAGAAGTTATCTCGCAAGCTGGAAATAGCGAACCATTCCGATCGCCAGGTCATAATTCCCAGCTCAGAGCACATAGTATCAGGAGTATGGCAACATCAGCAACATTCCTTAAGAACTTTTCAGTTTCGGCAATTATGGAGGCAGCAATGTGGAAGTCAACGCCAGTATTTACTTCGTTCTATTTAAGAGACGTTCAGTTCACGTCGGAAGAAGGTTTTTCGCTTGGTCCGTTCATGGCAGCAAACGCTATTTTACAATAATTGGCTTATATATTAGCCTAGGACTAGTATGTAGGATATGGTATTAAAAAAAAAAAATCCTTTATATCAATTGTCAAAAAATTGTTAGGGTTCGTAGTTATCAGAGGTGATTTTGTCATTGGGTACTAAGTCAGGTAAGGAGCAACCATGGAGCAACTTACACCTAGAGGACGCACACACTCCGCACCGGCAATCTTCAAGGAACATCGTGAAGGAAGAACCCTTGGAACTTCCCCTCCATACATGAGAGGCTACAATAGCTGCATGGGAGGTATCAGTTCCATCTCCATACATGAGAGGTATGATATACCACATGGGAGGTTAGATTGACAGGGACGAGACTCAGACTTACGAGACTGACGATGAGGTACTCCCCTTCAACCATCTCACCAGGTGATCAGACCAGAGGTGAGTAATCGGACAGAACACAAGTAGGTGTAACCGAGTTACCTGCTTTTCCATGAAAGTAGGTCGGGCTGACATTGATTGATCCCACCACCATGTAAATGTTGTTAACCCTTAAACGCCGAGCTTCTATTTACAAAAGTGTCTGCCGTATCCCGGCAGGGTTTGGGGGTTAGCTCCAAAGCGGAAAGAAAGTTGTTTTTAAAAAATTACAGCACGCTTAGTTTTTAAGATTAAGAGTTCATTTTTGGCTCCTTTTTTTGTCATTTCCTGAAGTTTAGTATGCAACCATCAGAAATAAAAAAAAAAATCATTATCATATACTGTATAAATATTGGAATATATGACAGCGCGAAAAAAATTTCATATATAATTGTATACAAATCGCGCTGTGAGCAAAACGGTTAAATCTAATTAGCTATTTTTTTTGTTGTATTGTACACTAAATTGTGATGATTTTAGTATATAACAAATTGTAAAACGATCAAAGCAACACAGAGAAAATATTATCACAAAATGATGCATGAGTTCGTAACGCGCGGACGTAAAAAAAAAGTTTTCAAAAATTCAAAAATTCACCATAAATCGAAATATTGTACTAGAGACTTCCCGTTTGTTGCAAAATGAAGGTAAATGATTGAATATTACTAGAATGTAAGAGTTTTAGCTTACAATTGCATTTTTCGACCATTTTGGTTGAGTCAAAGTTGACCGAAGGTTGAAATTTCGGCACTTACTGTGATTTATATGAAATTATTTCAAAACTGATAAAAGCTACCACCATGGGTTATTTTTTGTTGTATTCAAAATGAAATTGCGCACATTTTCATATATAAAACTTTATGTAACGGCTAATATAAAATGGTGCAAAAATTACGACAAAGTGACTAAAGAAATTTGAGATTTTCAGCAGAGTTATACATGGAGGTAAGGGAAAAGTTTTTTCAAAAATTCACCATAAATCGAAATATTGTGCTAGAGACTTCTCGTTTGTTGCAAAATGAAGGTAAATGATTGAATATTACTAGAATGTAAGAGTTTTAGCTTACAATTACATTTTTCGACCATTTCGGTCGAGTCAAATTTGACCGAAAGTTGAAATTTTGGCACTTATTGTGATTTATATTAAATATGTCAAAATTGATAAAAGTTACAACCATGAGTTATTTTTGTTGTATTCTACATGAAATTGCACCCATTTTCATATATAAAACTTTATGTAACGGCTAATATAAAACTGTGCAAAAATTACGACAAAGTGACTAAAGAATTTTTGAGATTGTAAGAGCCTGACGCCGTCTCTTCCAAACACGTGTGTGTTCGTGTGTTTGTCGTCCATTGGAGTGGCGAGACGTTTGGCGTCTTCACAGACAGAAACATACACACAGTTTGATAAAGAAGATTCGTTGGAACATTATCGTTGGAACATTGAGTACATGATTAGAATGCTTGCATGGCAATGCAAATAGTGGTGATTGTACATACATCAAGACAACAATGGTTAGGGAGAAACAGACAGAAATATTGTATGGTTGAAATCGCATTCCTTTAGAGAAAGAAAACAAGATGCTCTTGTTGTCTTGTCCACTCCGATGGATGATGAACACATGAACACACACGTGTTTGGAAGAGATGGTGTCAGGCTCTTACAAGATTTTCAGCAGACTTAGCGCGGACGTAAGGAAAAAGTTTTTTTCAAAAATTCACCATAAATCGAAATATTGTGCTAGAGACTTCTCTTTTGTTGCAAATGAAGTTAAATGATTGTATATTACTAGAATGTAAGAGTTTTAGCGTACAATTGCATTTTTCTACCATTTCGGTCGAGTCAGAGTTGACTGAAGGTTGAAATTTTGGCACTTATCTTGATTTATATGAAAATATGTCAAAATTGATAAAAGCTACAACCATAAGTTATTTTGTTGTATTCTACATGAAATTGCGCACATTTTCATATATAAAACTTTATGTAATGGCTAATATAAAACAGTGCAAAAATTACGACAAAGTGACTAAAGAATTTCTGAGATTTTCAGCAGAGTTAGAGTGGACATAAGGAAAAAGTTTTTTCAAAAATTCACCATAAATCGAAATATTGTGCTAGAGACTTCTCGTTTGTTGAAAAATGAAGGTAAATGATTGAATATTACTAGAATGTAAGTTTCAGCTTATAATTGCATTTTTTCAACCATTTCGGTTGAGTCAAAGTTGACTGAAGGTTGAAATTTTGGCACTTATCGTGATTTATATGAAAATATGTCAAAATTGATAAAAGCTACAACCATGAGTTATTTTTTGTTGTATTCTACATGAAATTGCACCCATTTTCATATATAAAACTTTATGTAACGGCTAATATAAAACTGTGCAAAAATTACGACAAAGTGACTAAAGAATTTTTGAGATTGTAAGAGCCTGACAGTCTCTTCCAAACGTGTGTGTTCGTGTGTTTGTCGTCCATTGGAGTGGCGAGAAGTTTGGCGTCTTCACAAACAGAAACATACACACAGTTTAATACGGAAGATTCATTGGAACATTATGAGTACATGATTAGAATGCTTGCATGGCAATGCAAATAGTGGTGATTGTACATACATCAAGACAACAATGGTTAGGGAGAAACAGACAGAAATATTGTATGGTTGAAATCGCATTCCTTTAGAGAAAGAAAACAAGATGCTCTTGTTGTCTTGTCCACTCCGATGGATGATGAACACATGAACACACACGTGTTTGGAAGAGATGGTGTCAGGCTCTTACAAGATTTTCAGCAGACTTAGAGCGGACGTAAGGAAAAAGTTTTTTTCAAAAATTCACCATAAATCGAAATATTGTGCTAGAGACTTCTCGTTTGTTGCAAAATGAAGATAAATGATTGGATATTACTAGAATGTAAGAGTTTTAGCGTACAATTGCATTTTTCTACCATTTCGGTCGATTCAAAGTTGACTGAAGGTTGAAATTTTGGCACTTATCTTGATTTATATGAAAATATGTCAAAATTGATAAAAGCTACAACCATAAGTTATTTTTTGTTGTATTCTACATGAAATTGTGCACATTTTCATATATAAAACTTTATGTAATGGCTAATATAAAACAGTGCAAAAATTACGACAAAGTGACTAAAGAATTTCTGAGATTTTCAGCAGAGTTAGAGTGGACATAAGGAAAAAGTTTTTTCAAAAATTCACCATAAATCGAAATATTGTGCTAGAGACTTCTCGTTTGTTGAAAAATGAAGGTAAATGATTGAATATTACTAGAATGTAAGTTTCAGCTTACAATTGCATTTTTCAACCATTTCGGTTGAGTCAAAGTTGACTGAAGGTTGAAATTTTGGCACTTATCGTGATTTATATGAAAATATGTCAAAATTGATAAAAGCTACAACCATGAGTTATTTTTTGTTGTATTCTACATGAAATTGCACCCATTTTCATATATAAAACTTTATGTAACGGCTAATATAAAACTGTGCAAAAATTACGACAAAGTGACTAAAGAATTTTTGAGATTGTAAGAGCCTGACGCCGTCTCTTCCAAACACGTGTGTGTTTGTGTGTTTGTCGTCCATTGGAGTGGCGAGAAGTTTGGCGTCTTCACAAACAGAAACATACACACAGTTTGATACAGAAGATTCATTGGAACATTATGAGTACATGATTAGAATGCTTGCATGGCAATGCAAATAGTGGTGATTGTACATACATCAAGACAACAATGGTTAGGGAGAAACAGACAGAAATATTGTATGGTTGAAATCGCATTCCTTTAGAGAAAGAAAACAAGATGCTCTTGTTGTCTTGTCCACTCCGATGGATGATGAACACATGAACACACACGTGTTTGGAAGAGATGGTGTCAGGCTCTTACAAGATTTTCAGCAGACTTAGCGGACGTAAGGAAAAAGTTTTTCAAAAAATTCACCATAAATCGAAATATTGTGCTAGAGACTTCTCGTTTGTTGCAAAATGAAGGTAAATGATTGGATATTACTAGAATGTAAGAGTTTTAGCGTACAATTGCATTTTTCTACCATTTCGGTCGAGTCAAAGTTGACCGAAGGTTGAAATTTTGGCACTTATCTTGATTTATATGAAAATATGTCAAAATTGATAAAAGCTACAACCATATGTTATTTTTTGTTGTATTCTACATGAAATTGCACACATTTTCATATATAAAACTTTATGTAATGGCTAATATAAAACAGTGCAAAAATTACAACAAAGTGACTAAAGAATTTCTGAGATTTTCAGCAGAGTTAGAGTGGACATAAGGAAAAAGTTTTTTCAAAAATTCACCATAAATCGAAATATTGTGCTAGAGACTTCTCGTTTGTTGAAAAATGAAGGTAAATGATTGAATATTACTAGAATGTAAGTTTCAGCTTACAATTGCATTTTTCAACCATTTCAGTTGAGTCAAAGTTGACTGAAGGTTGAAATTTTGGCACTTATCGTGATTTATATGAAAATATGTCAAAATTGATAAAAGCTACAACCATGAGTTATTTTTTGTTGTATTCTACATGAAATTGTGCACATTTTCATATATAAAACTCTATGTAAAGGCTAATAGAAAACGGTGCAAAAATTACGACAAAGTGACTAAAGAATTTCTGAGATTTGCAGCAGAGTTAGCTGATGCTTTCTTTTGAGATAAGAAAGAAATTTGTGCATGCGCAGCTGGGTCATGCTTGTAAACAAAACAACACCGTGATCCGTGAACTCCCAGCATCCCTCAAGGCGCGTGATTTAAAATTTTTCGCAAACGAGGCCTATAAGTATTTTTCCGCGAATATTTAAAAAAACTTTTTGTAGTCGACGTATTTTACGTCCACTTGGCACCCGACAGACAACTTTTGTCAACGTAAAATACGTCCAGTCAGCGTTAAAGGGTTAATCGGGCTAATTCAGGTGTTCAGGGAGTGTATTGCAATGTGAAGTTTTCATAATAAAACTAATATTGTAATACTTACCTGAACACCTGAATGACTCCCACCCACCTCCCCTCTTCAGTGATAGTGATTAATTAGCGACTGGAAAGGAGGGGGAGTTTCTGCCGACCGGTGCAGATAGCAGGGTTGCCGTAGGCGGGCAGGTAACTCGGTAAACAGTGTTTACCTGCAGCATTGGTAACGCTGGCAGTTAAAATTTTTAACTATGTAGTTAAATGAGTGGGGTTATGTTTGGGCTGGTCAGGTGACCAGGGCTAATTCAGGTGTTCAGGTAAGTATTACAATATTAGTAGTATTATGAAAACTTCATTTTTGTTCTGGCCAGTTCCCACAAAGGGATCTTGAGGACAAAAGTTTTGATTCGCAACCTTATTGTGAAGCTTGGAATATTAGTGAGTATTCCAACATCAGTTTTAGTTCCATCCCAGGTGATAGTGTATGTGGAAATGAAGATAGATTTGAAATTTTTGGACTTTTCCATAGGAGAAATGAGTAAACTTGTTTCTCACAGTTTTGACAAGTTTCTTCTGGGACACAAGTCCTCACTGGAAAAGTTAGTACCCATTCCCAGATTGAGAATAAAACCAATTCCATTCTATTTATGGAATGCTGGGACAGGTCCTCTGTCCCAGACACACTCGTCACCAATTCCATCAGATATCAGATCAAGTTTAATTTGGTGGAACAACAGTCCTTTACTTCTGACAGGCATCCCTCTAGATGTGAGGATGTTAGAAATTGTATGCAGATGTATGAAAAAATAAGATGGGGAATTGTTCTAGGGAACCTAGAAATGCTGGGCCTTTGTTTAAAGAAGGAAGGAGACCTCTATACAGGCAGTCCCCGCTTATTAGTGGCATAGGTTAACGGCGTTTCAGTTCTACGTTTGGTTAACGATGTCATTAACCAGATTTTCGGCGTGGGTCAGCGAATTTTGGCGCTGGTAAGAGATTTTCAATGATGTTAAATAATTTTTGGCTCAGGTAAGTGGTTTATCGGCAACATTAGGCAGTTAAACGGTGTCAGTAGGCAGTTTATCGGCGTCAGTAAACAATTTTTGGCGCCAGTAAGCAGTTTATTGGCATTGGTAAGCGATTTATCTTAAACGCCATTTATTACCATAATTATTGTGATGTTCTGGTTAATGACGATTTTCAGTTATCAGCACTTGGCTGGGAACAGAACCCCCATCGTTAACCAGGGACTGCCTGTATAACCAACCTGGTATCTTTGGCTGTTTGTAAGAGTCGTATTTAGAAAGCGTTAATGAGATACAAGTTTTTTGCTACTGTTGGCAAAAGATGACATGAAAGCCAAGTTCTTCCCTCGTTCTATCACTGTTCCACATCTGACTTCACTAGTGGTAATGAAGGGAGGCCCTTATATGTATAGTAGAGCCCTTAAGGTTTGTGTATGTGGAGTTAAACCTTGAGGAAAATGTACATCATTTATTCCACAGTGTTAGGAATCCAAGTATTCTTTATGTCTGAGAATGCCATGCCCTTGTTTATTTGTTCTGTAGTTTGCCAAGCTCATAGTAATTTAGATGATTTCTTCCTACCTGTTGTCAAGGTAAAGGCACATGAAGTACATGCCATGATGCGTGCAGTGTTGAATGGATGTGTGGAAAAACTACTTTTTCAACACCATGCTGCATCACGAACGAGTTGATAAGCCAGACCGATTTCATGTGGCTGTGCGGTGTTGCATCGACAGTCAGAGTGGGAGGACGTCCACTCAACTCCAGTGCTGATGGCCCACTCGCCACTACCCACCAAACCTCTTGAATGGACAAGGAGGAACACTCTACATTTTATTGAATTGCTGAAGGAGCATCCATCTGTTTGGAACATCAAGTGCAAGCAGTACAAGATGAGAAACATCAGGAGTGCAAGCTTGGAAACCATAAAATCAGACTTATCAAGTTTTGTAAACTGTACATTGCGGAATGAAGACATCACTAAAAAGCTGCACACACTGAGGACACAATTCTACAGGGAAATGTCTGCAATCAAAGAATCACAGAAGTCTGGAGCTGGCACAGGAGATCTCTACACTCCGAAGTTATGGTGTTTTGATGAGCTGCGTTTCCTGGTTGACGGAGAAGCCCTTGCATCCGCTTCCAACTTAGATGAAGGAGAAACTAACACTGCACAAGCAAATTCATAATTTTATTGTGTGCACTTGTACTCCTGCATAAATGTAATTTACATACTTAATAACATACATCTATGACAACGAAATATTCTCCCTCTCTCTCTCTCTCTAGAATATGCCGCACATACGTTGTTGCCATGGAACAGCTCCTTCCTCATTAAAATACTCCATGAACTCTTTCCTGACGGCTTTTTCCTCATTTGTGGGATGCCTCTGTAGTGTCTCTGACGGCAGAAGCTGCCTATGGTCACGCCATGCCTTGGGTGTTACCATTCCATCCACAACATTCTCGTTGTCCAAACTACCAACAAGTGTATAGAATGATACATGTTCCCTGTGCAAGAAATTGTGCAGGGCTGTGCAGGCAAGGACAATTTTTTCTACCTTCTGAAGGCTCAAATGTATTGCACTCAGGAGAATGCGAAACTTATTTGACATAATGCCAAATGCATTCTCAACGACACGCCTTGCTCTTGAAAGCCTGTATGAGTAAATTCCCTGTTCATTATTTTGATGTTTAAATGGATACGGTTTCATGAAGTATCTCTTTAGTGGGAAGCAGCGCACAGAGCAAGTACACCCCACAGTAGAGTCTCCTGGCCAAGTACATCATCGGCAGACATCCTGGCGGTATGAAAGCTGAATTGCAACTGAACAGCTCGCGCGCGAGAACGAGTGAGCAGTGGTTGCAGCACAGTTTGGCTGCTAATCATTTGAATTCAACACCACTACTGCATCACATGGCTGATACATGATGCATAGTGTGTACGGGGCTTTAGAATTGTATAATTTGTCATTAGAAGACTTGGTAGAAGAGATACAGTGGAGATTCAGCTATGTTATTGTGTCTCGCTACTTAAAGAATGTGGAAATCACATATGAAAATTGTCATACTTCAAGTCTCGTAGTTGCTGCTAGGACTGTCTTTGCTTGAACTCTTTCCTCCTTATTTTGAAATCCTGGTATTGAGTTACAAGGAGTGTGAAGGTACACATGTGTATAAGAGTACACTTGCTGTTCAAGGTATTTGTATTTTGTTTTGGTATGTCTCAAAATTAGACAAAATTTTGGGGAGAGATCGCCTCCTGCCCTTACGTCAGGGCTAATACCTCTGAGCTTGGCATTCTCTACAAGTCCATTACCCCTAATGTCAATCTTTGACTAGGGGCAAAGAGCTATTAGTGGGATTTCCTACTTCAGGTAAGGATCACCAGTTGGTTTAACGGTAATACTGATAATGTTTCCAATGGGGTAGGATTACGGACTGCTGAGTGCTTGCACTCGCCTACCACCTTTGTTTTTGTGATAACCAACTATATGAATGTTAGGTAAGGTTCATAAAAATAATACCAATTTTCTTAGTAAAATCAGTTATTATATATGCTTACTTAACATAATCATAGTACCCACCCAGCCTCCCCACAGTCCAGTGGACAGAAATCTGAGGCATAGAAAATGGAGTCGCTTTATCGTTATCTATTGTAGGGAGGGTTAACAGGAAGACAGGAAAGGCCAGTGAACCAGGTTCAGCCCCTCTATTTTCTTTTTTTCAACCACTGAATGAGACTGAAGCTCAAAATCTCAGAGCTTTTGTGAATGTTAGTTAAGTATAGAAGTAAATTTTAATGTGAAAATTAATATTTCTTCCATTCTTTCACTTCCTCTAATGTCCTCCTCCCCTTTTTCTTTTTTGTCATTTCCATTTTCCTGTGCTTCCTCCTCTGTCATTTTTCCCTTTCATTTTTTGTCTTTCTTTGAAACTTCTTTTTCGAAGTACAGTATTTCCTTTACTCTTTTCCCTTTTTTTTTCCTCCTCATCCTCTCTCTCTCTTGCCCTTCTCATCCTACCATGTGGGCAAGTATAGTAATTTTGTATTATGTATAATGATTAAAGAGGATTTACATTAATGCAGTTTAATATTGTTTCTCAGGGAAGAATCTGCAGAAAGGGTTAAACGGGAAGTTCGAGCACTTGCCAGACTCAATCACACAAATATTGTGCGATATTATAATAGCTGGTTAGAGTCACCGCCCGTTGGTTGGCACAGTGAAGCGGAAAACCTTTGGAAAAACAGGTTAGTTGCAGTAGATTTTATAGTAAAGTTTTTTGGCCTATACTTTCATTGATAAAGTTGGATGCACACCCTGTTTGTAATGAGTGAAGCTATAGTGTAGATATTCTTCCAGTAAATTTTTAAAAGCATAATAATTGCAGGTGCTATTCAGCACATTGAAGAATTGGTTAGTGAAAGATGGGAAGGCTTTTCTTGTATTTTTTGTTGGCAGTATAATCTGCAGTGTAATGTCAGAGACATTTATTTGTGTTTTTTCTTCTTTTGACATTTTCTTAATTTCTTAGATTGGTAATTGTAACTGATGTAACACAATATCAGATTTGTTTTCAACTTTGTAATGGATATATCAACTATGAAACAGAAGATTTTCAACTTAGTAATGGTAGTAATGGATATATCAACTACGAGATTTTGTAAATAATGTAAGTTTTTAGCACGGGTTTTGTTATAAGAAACAGAAGATGCTGTTATTAAAGAAAATTTTTCTTTGCTTCCACAGCGATACATTATCAAATTCTGTGTTTTCTCCATATGAGGAGACTCAGGATAAGAATTACAAAGCTACGACAGTTGATAAGATTTTAGATAAAGCACAGGACTCTCTGTCTGAAGTTGTGAAGAAGCTCAATTATCCTCAGATGACTGAGTATTCAAGTAATGCTTCATTTGGAAATGAAGGCTCGGCAGACAGTGGTGGTAGTGATAGTGATAGTGAGAGTTCAGAGTCAGATTCCTGTGCTCAGTCCAATAAACAATTTTCTGGTGCACAGTGTGAGGATGATTCATTTGATATTGTATTTGAGAATTCGGTGGGTAAAGGTGGTGTAAGTACAAATAATCTTAAGAAAGAAAAAATTTCTGAAAATACCTGTGATAATACTAAAGATTGTTTATCCGTTAGTGAACCTAATGCAAGTGGGAGACAAGTGTCTGATCTTCCATGGGATGATAGTCAATCTGTAGTTTTTATGGAGCCTATTCCTGTTCCTAATAGTGGGAACAGTTTATCTGTTCACAGCTCACAAAACAGTTCTTCTGCATACTCTAGTCAGAAAAATAATGACCAAAATGACAAGAGTCCAGATTTGTTTATTAGTGATAAAAATGCGAAGAGACGTCGTGTGCAAAGCCAACCGACACAAAGTGGTCGTACCTCTGCTGATGAACGACCGCGCACATTAAGTCTTGGTATTACAGTTGAAGATACAGCTTCAAAAATTAAGGCTGAAAATCAGCCTCGTCCCAAAACTTTCCTTTACATTCAAATGGAACTTTGCCAAAAGGAGAGTTTAAAAGATTGGCTCTTGAAAAACTGTGAGTCTAGGCAGGAAAAAGTCATTTATAGTATGTTTAATGATATTGTACGTGCTGTGGAATATGTACATGATAATCAAATGATGCATCGTGATCTTAAGGTATGTACATTTGTTTTTTGTTTTAAATTTTATATTGAACATAAAGTGTGTATTTGCTTTTTCTATGATAAAACAGTCATGTTTGGTAATAAAATTTTATATGATTTGGTTCATTGACATCATTATGTTATAAAATAATGTATTAATTTCAGCCCAAGTTATGGTACTCTATTATATACTACATAAATAACATTGAGTTTAGACCAGGGATGTTTAGCCATTTGTGGTCTGTTGTGTACTTGCGATAAAGCCTGGTATACACTAGTTTTTTTAATTTTGAATTTCTTGACCAGTCATCATTGGACAGTGGTAAACATTATTTAATGCTAGATATTCCTGTTGTCCTTGGTAACAAAGTATAATGAAGGACAGGATGATTCTTGAAAATTTGTGTTTTGTTTGAATGGAAGGGTAGCCTTGTAATGCTAGATTAAAGTCTACAAATTTCATCCATAAACTTTACCATTGCTAATTTTAATGAAATTTATTTTAAGACATTTATTTTTGTAGTTTTATATTTGAGTGGTAGCTTCCAGTGTATATAAATGTTCATTATGACTGTGTAGACACCAGTTGGTTAGAGAGAGTGTAAGCAAATGTGTTGTTTCTTGCAATTTTGAATATGCCTGTTTTTTAAAGTTCTTATCATGTGGATAGACTCCCTAGGATGAAAGAGAAGAAAACTTAGCCTTATTAAACTTTCTGGAATTGTAAGGAAATACAGTACTGTAAATAAAAAAAAATTTTATCCAGACCATTGCATAGTTTTTCTCATTTAGTACTGTTCACTTCTAACTTATGATGTCATTGGCTTGGGCTTCCCCCTCACAAAGGCTAATCTGTACTTAAGCCAACAGGGTAATGGTAACACAGTTATTTGGTTAATAGTATGTCGTTGGGCAATAAAAGTTCTATAAGTAGTGAGGTCTTAACCAGAGGTCTATGAGTTTTACATAAGCATTTTCAGAATTATTTAATTTTTTGCAGTTTGATTTGATATTTGTGAGTACAAATTCCATAACGAAAATAGAACATCACTGGAAACCTTAAGCCAGTTGATCTTAAATGTTTAAGGTCTCCAGTGGATTATTTCATTCTTGGCTATGTATACTTTAATGTTTCAGATAGATTGTTAGTGTTTTTAGAAACCTATTTTCTGTCAGGACTGTATACTGTAGGACATTGCTTCAGTTTTTTGTGGTATTTAAAGATATTAATTTTGGTTTCAGCCCTCCAATATCTTCTTTTCATTGGATGGTGAAATAAAAATAGGAGACTTTGGCCTTGTGACAACTATCACTGAGGGTGAACAAGAAATTCGAACTCCAGCAGATGGCAATCCTTCTTTACTTTCTGATCATCTTCACACCCATAGGGTGGGAACGCAGTTGTACATGAGTCCTGAACAGGTATTTGTTGTTTTAAAGTTCAACTCTTTTAGGATTTTTATGTCTCTGGTGTTTTTAGTCTTCATGATTGTACTACACTAGACTTATGTACAGTATAACCTTCCTTTCATATGTATTAATCTGTTTTTTAGTTAGTTTTATTTTACCTGCCATTCCAATAGCTTACTACCTTTTTAATGTTACTGCACTGTAGTATTAATTAGCTGAAACAGACTTTTTAGGCATACTTATTCTCAGCTTAATCTGAGGTTGGGGCAGTTGTTTTTAAAAGAGCCTCTTCTAGTATTTCTCCCTTGTGTCCTTCCTTTTATCTGCTCCTTTGTCTCTTAGATCTTCTCATATTTAATCTCTCCATCTTTTAGGCCTTCCTCTCATTTGTGTCACCAGCACTTCCATTTCGATAAGCTCTTCTGCAACATGTCGGTCATCATCTCTGCTCCCCATCAGATGCCCAAATCATCTCAGTCTTGACTCTGGGGCTTTCTTGAGACCAGTAACTTTCACTGATCCTCTGATGTTTTAGTGACTTACATTATCTGTTCTTGTCACCACCCCATATCTCTGATCATTCTCATTTCTGCTATGTCTAGCTTATTCTGTTCTGTATTCTTCAGTGGTGCCATTTCTAGCCCATGCAACATAACAGTTCTTACTACCACTTTATTTACCTTGCCTTTCAGCCTAATAGGGACTGTTTTCACAAAGTATGCCTGATACCCTCCTGTACTTATTCCACCCGACTTGAATTCAGTGGTTAAGCTCTTTATCCTTATTGCCCACTGCATCTTGAATGAGCTCAGGTACTTTGACACTTTCTTGATGTTCACTTCTTCCTGCATAATTGTAGTTCACTGGTCATTTCATTTATTAGGTTTTTGTGCTACGAATGTTCCTCCCCTGAATACTATAGTTTTTTTCTAGCTTCTCTCTAGTTTTTGTAATCAGAATCATGTCATCAGTGAAGAACACACCAAGGTGACTCCTCCCTTGCATTCTTGACCATTACATCCATTGCAATATTGAACAAGAAGGGGCTCTGCACTGATCCATGATACTCTCCTACCTTAACTTGTAAAGGTGCCATCCTTATTGGTACTTCTCAGTGTTGTTACATTTCTGTACCTTTCTGTAATTGTCACTTCTTCCTTGTTCCTCCCTCTCTCCATAACAACTTCTTACTTCCTGTCCAGGTATGATCATATGCTTTTTCTAGGTCAATAGAGACCATATGAAGAGCTTTCTGCTTTTGTTTGTACTCCATTACCTAGCATAAGAAGAGTATTCCATCAGGTGTACCAATCTTTTACATAAAGCTTAGTTGCTGTCTTCCAGGTTTGACCTGTCTAAGTCTATGGTCTATGATTCTTTCTAATACTTTTAGGATATGGGCCATTAATTAAGTCCTCCAGGTATAGTGCAATTCAGATAAAATTGGTAGATGCAGTCTGATGCCATGCCCTGTGTGCAAGTGGATGTGCTATTGGTCTGAACATCAGCTAATTTCTTCTACAGATGTAGTTGTGAAGAACTAGAGACTACACACTTGACACAAGCTTTTGCTGGTTCACCAGCATTATTAGTGACTGTGGGTGAGCTAACTAAAATGTATTGGTTGGGTATAACTGCCTCCCTCAATGGTTCATTCATTCCTGGTTATGCTATTGAGTGAATGTCTGCTTGGAGTTAGGATGTTTTATATGCATTTTATATTACTCTCATATATTTTTTCTGTTGTTTATGTGTAATGGCACGCTTTGTAAACCTTATGAGTGATTGGTGATATGAAAGGTATTTTGGATGGGGCACAGGTAATTGTATTTTTGTTGCACTTAGTTGTATTGATTGAAATATGTTTATTACTGTTTTAATGTGGCACATGCCTTATGTGTGACTTTTTGTATTACTGTAGTTAGGTTGAATGCTTTGTGGGTCAAGGGTAATTGGGTATGGTTGTGATATTTTGGGCATCATTCTAATGTACATAGATGGAAGGTTAAGAACTAAATTAGTCTGAGACCACTGGGTCAAATTCATAGACGCCCGAGTTTGTCTGCTCTAAAATGGTAGGTGAACGTGGAGCAGGGTAAACTTTAAGTGGATGTAGGTGAATTTCAGGGAAGGTAAACTTGAAATGGACATCTTAGGGGAAAGAGACTAAAGGGAATACATGGAAAGTCAGAAAGAATTGCAGCTGTGGTCAGAGAGAGTCTGCTGTGAACCTTTAGTACCATCTACAGTATACCATGTAAATTTTAAGGTAAGTGGTACCCCCTACAGGGAGAGAAGAACGTTAAAGATACCAGTTGGCCAAGGGAGATGGTTTCTATCCTTAGACACACTCACCTAAGACCATACCACCTCTTTCCATGAAACTCCAAAGCCCTTGTTGTTTAGCCTGTGACTGAATGTACAGTGTTCCATGAATGGTGTACCTTATCCCTCATTTCTGCATCCCAGACCTAGGGTCTTTAATGTAATGGGAAGATAATATGCTAAGATTCAGTTTCTTAACTTTCAGCAGCTCTGTTTTCTGTGTAGTTCCTGTTCGAGACTACTTAATGGATATGCCTATGGTAGATATTGATCTGGCGAGGTCCCCTCATCTCTCACTATTTTAGGTGCACAGCTCAATCTTGTTCTGATTAAGGAGCTTTCTTAGTGCACATAAAAAGTAGGTCAGTAGAGATACTGACCTACCTCTGTGATTTATTGTTGCTGTCATCAGTCCAGGAGTAGTTTATCTGAGTCCTGGAGTGTTTCATTTGTATCTTGAGTGCGTACTTATGAATAATAGGTGAAAATATGAATTGACACTTACAGAACACTTTATTTAAATTTTTATATAGGTAACATGGCTGCATTGGCTCTTTCTACTTCAAAGAATTTTGAGTGATATCTGGATTTGCTTTCTCAGTTTGCAAGCTTACAAACTGACAATGTGGTGGCAATAAATTAACCCTCTTGTCCTCATGCCTAAATTGTTGAAGCAATGAAAGAGGAAAACTCCAGAAGAATGTGATTATTTTTAAATAAATATTTGTTGGTGGAGTTATTCTGGTCACATAACATAAGAGCTTTGTTGCATGCAACACTAGAGATCTTATTGCCACTGAGGTGGTATTTTTTGGCATTCCAAATGGGTATGCAGAAAACCGATAGAATTCAGGATAAACGCAAGTTGTATTGATATGTAGCAAACCATCAAGGTAGATGGTAGGTGTGCTGATTGAAAACAGAAGGAAGGGTCACACAACTATATTAGTTTCCAGAAATGTAGAAAACCTTCAAGACATGGTGTCTGAGTTACCAGTTACCATTGGGTGAATCTGTAGAAAGTGACCTCTCTCTATAGTTGTGTGGCACCTGCTGAAGGGGGAGGGGAACAGGGTTAGTATTAACTGGACAGGTACTTATGGAATTGTCTTAAACCTTTTTGGACTTTGTGGCTTGGAAGATTGAACTCCAGCTTATGTCTGTGTAATCTGATTTCATGGTAATTTTCTTAAAAATTATTTTGTATTTGTGAAAATTTTTGTGGGTTTTACTTTTCATTCCATAGCTCCTTTAATCATCATTATTAGTAATAATAATCATTACAATTTTGATGAAGGGAGGCTTATGGGCCAATGCAAGTAAAATAACCTTCAGCACTGTCTACATCTGGAAAGTTACAACTTTCTCTTTTCAGTGGTCCTTTGGAAACATCTGTTGGTGGTATTGCCCCGTAATTGATTTAAAGTTATTGTTTGCTTTTTAATAGTAAAAGAAATAAATATCATTGATTTGATGTCTTTAATACTTTATATAACATGTATACTTAGAAATAATATTATTAATTTGATTTTTTAGGTGAACAACCAAGTATATGACTACAAAGTTGACATCTACTCTTTGGGACTCATTTTCTTTGAGATGTTAGTTCCATTTTCAACTGGGATGGAACGACTGTCTGTCATGTCTAATCTAAGGGAAGGGAAGTTCCCCGATGGGTTTTGCGACAGATATCTTGATGAGGTATGTTTTTTTTTTTTTTATACTATTGCCCAAACCTTATAGTCAGCTTTAAAATACTTTTTGTATTAGGTTTATTAGAGGTGATCAAGCAGTTTATAGTAGGAGTGATATACACTTGCATAGAAACTGCCATGTATTCGTAGTACAAGCAGTCTTTTGAAATTGACTCTAGCACATATCTTTTATAAGAGTAAAATAAAGATGTTAATGAGTGGAAGTAATGAAAATGTCAAAGTTGTTTATTAATGTATTATTTAGTCAAACAAAAAGTGTTTGCACTTCATGAATTCATTGTGGTGTGTTTGATGGGAGATTTATCTCTTATGGATATTAAGCTGTATAAAACAGTTACATGGTTGGGGAGGGTTTTGTTTCAGTAAGTCAGTTTTTTGTTAAATTGTTTTATGTTAAAACTTGAGTTTTCGTGGATTAGTTAGAGATCACAGGTGTTAGCTCCATGCAGTCTCAATCTTCATATCCCTTTTTTTTTTTTTTTTTTGAAGAGTGCAAGGAAAAGAGATGACAGATGTTTGCAAGGAAAAGAGATGACATGTTTGCTCTATGCAGTCTCAATCTTTATATCCCCCCCTTTTTTTTTTTGAAGAGTGCAAGGAAAAGTAATCAGATTAATTTGCATAGGATATATTGAGTTATGAATTATAAATAATCTTGTTTTTCATAATTAGATGGAGCTGTTGAAACTCATGTTATCTACAAATCCTGCCAATCGGCCCACAACTAGAGGTATTCGAGCCAGGAATCCCCTGCGTCCTCTTCAGGGCTCAGCTGTAGACGACATTCTCCCAGAAGATCACTTCCGTCTTAATCGTCAGCGTTCACATACTCGCTCTCACTCAGGGTCCTCCTTCTCGTTCACATCATCAACATCATCATCGTGATCATCAGATATGGTTCATTCTGTTTTATAACATAATATATATACATCATTAACATTTTTACATAATGTATTGTTTAAGTAATTTCAAGTTTGTAGTGTGTGGCATTTCTTAAGGTAATTAATAATTAATGACTCAAAATTCCAGAAACCAGAGCAATCCTATTAGAGTCATTATGTATTAGTCATTATGTACTATATTAGTATCAAAGTTTAATGCTAACCACAGAAGCCATTTTAACAAGGGGTGATCTAAAATCACTATTTTCCCTAAGGCCAATTCTGATTTAGATTTAATTTTCAGTTGAAACTTGCATTCTTCCTTGTTTTAAGCATTTCAGTTTCTGGTTACGTTATGAAATTGGATGGAGATGCCACTTTCTAATAGTTTGAAAACTTAAGACTGAGTTTTCTGAAATGCATACCATCACATACTGAGAGTAACTTTAATTTAACCAAAGATAACTTAACTTTCCTAGGGTCAGAATGGGAGCAATGGTATACTTGTGATACCTCACTTAGTATATTCAAGACACAGTTCATTTTAAAGTCAGAGTTGGCAAATTGACAATGGAATTCCAGTGAGGGTAAGATATAGATGTAAAGGCAAATTGTTGTGGTAATGTATTAGGGAACAGTCTCACTGTGTTGAAGTGGGGTTGAACTGAAAGGAACGGATTGTAGTGAAGGTTGAATAGTGTAGCACATTTGATAGTCATTCAGTTTTTCTTTAGGAAAAGTGTAATAATAGATCCAATAGGATCAATTTTTGTGTTTCTTGCAGAGGTGATTTATTGTGCATTGAACAGATGGAGAGCTTTTGTCCAAAAGTATTAGTCTGTAAGATTAGTGGAATGCAACTTTTCCTGTTTGTGGGTAACATGCTTAAAATGTTTCCTTCATGTAAAAGTTTGACATTCATACCTTTTCTTAATACCTTCCCTGTAGATCTACAGATTCTTTTCAGGTTTCATTTTTTAGTGCCTATCCACCATTCATTTGAATTAATGGCTGTAAGTCATTGAGCAGTGTGTGAGAGTGAGTGTAATGATTTGATTTAAATTAATCATTCTGCTCTTTCTGTCTGAGTATTATTTTTAAGCTTTTCCAGTATAATTTCTTTTGTACGTACATTAAATTTTCATTCATGGCTGTAACTTTATGTATGACTTCTCTTGGTGCATTCGTATTTTTTAGGACTTCAGTTGTACTATCTATACAATATTCTTAATACAATTGTCTGTTAAGATTGTTGTGCTGGAATAGCAAGTCTGGGTCGTGAATTTTCTATTTTAAGCATTATAATTGGCTGGAATTGCAAGTCTGGATTGTGAATTTTCTATTTTAAGCAATATAATTGTTTACAGTACTGTAAGTGTACAAATTTTTTTATACCTAGAAGTAAAAGTTAAGAACTTCGAAAAAGTATTTCTTGAGACTTGAAATATTTCATTTGTAATGTAGAAAGAGAAGAGGATAAGCATAATTGCTTATAATTTTCACGTAGGTTGTGATGTGTGGTGAACTGTCATCTTTGACAATATTGTCTCTAAGACTTGGTGATGAGTATGCTATGTACTTTAAATTTTCATTTGTGCGACATGTGAGCCCCAAGTATTTTTATTCAAATAAAAAAATCAGATGGCTCAGATAAGGTGGCACAGTTCCATTTGCTTTACTGCTGCTGGGGCGTTGATCCAGCAGCCTTTTATTTTGTTTTCGGGAAGGATCCCTCAGTGCGTTTCCCTTCAGCAGGCTTGACTGTTTGCAACAATGTTCTTCCTTCTCACAGCATATGCTGTGACTGATATTGACAGTCTTCCCCGACAGTGAGTCATCCGGTTGACTTCCTTGCAGACAAGTGTCAGGATTGTATCCACAATAGTTTGTCTTATTCCTTGAGTCCCTTCCAAACCATTGTTCCATTGTTGTCGGGATTTGTGGCAATGCAGATATTGCTCAATTTTCTACGTAAGAATTTTTCCCAAAGGTGGTCACGGCCATGATTGATGACCTTTCCATGTGAGATAGCTGTTTTTTCTCCTTTGTTTCCCCAGTGTGTTGCTATGCCAGGTTCTATTCTGTTGGGTCTCTCTTGTCTGGGCTTAGCAGTTTGTTGTTGCTGTTGCTGCAGTTTTGGAATCTCGTTGCCTCCTACCTATTCCTGTGATTCTTGTTGCCTGTGGCTTGAGCCTCTTTGTGCATGCACAGTATTTTTACATTGGCCACAGCTTTGTGTTTTTGAAACGCAACTTCTCGTCAGATCTGAAGAATTAGGAGCATTAGTTTGGACTGTGCTTTTGCATCTGTTATTTATGGTATGAGGTTGGCTGCTCCTAGGTTCCTAGTTCTTCTGGTATTTTCTGCTGGAGCACTGCTTCCTTCACTTTGTTGCTCCCAGGTGCCCAGCTGTCCCAGCTATTCTTATTTTCTGTCATTACTGTGAGCAATCCCCAGGTTTTCAAACCTTCTGGGCCTACTTCTGCAGCATTGGGTCTCATATTTCTGACCTTGTCATCACTTTTGGCCTTACTGCAATTTCTTTTAGCAGCCCTCGTGCAGCAGATGCTTGCTCCTCTGTCTTGTTTTTGATCTTCCATGCTTTTGGCTTCTTGGACTCCCATGTCTAAGAAAATTATGGTTTCTGCCTTGTCCACATTGCCTTCTGCTCTTTCCTATCAGTGGTAGATACTCCATGGTTTTGACTCCTCCTCATTCTTATCAGACTTCGTCTTGGAGCTGTCCTTCATTCTGCTTTCCCAGTAGAGGTTGTTGGCTTCCCTCGCCAGCAAGCTCCACTTCCCTGAGTTTGGACTGCATCTCTCTCTCTCTCTCTCTCTCTCTCTCTCTCTCTCTCTCTCTCTCTCTCTCTCCCTTGACTGTTATTGTAGATATTCCTTTCCCCATTATTGTTCTGGAACCCCCAAGGGCTCAGGAACAAGTGAGGGACAGTGCTTTAAGGGTCAGGGCAAGCACACAGGAGGAATGAGCATAAGGTTCAGACACAGTAAGGGCAATAGCATTCTTTGACCATGGGGAAGACTATTGAAACAGGGCAGGCAACTGTCCAGTCAGAGCCAGGAATATCTAGGAAATAGTAAAGGAGAAAGAGAGAGAATGCAGTTCAGACTTTGAGAGGTGGTGCTTGCTATCGAGGAAAGTCAGCAACCTCTATGGGGAATGATAGCTACAGCAACCTCAACAGGGAAGGATAGCTACAAGATGAAATCTGATGTAAATGGAGAAAATTTAAAGCCATGAGGATTATCAGTCCAGTCTTCTCTCATGCTGCTGTGGCACTGATGGGGAACTCAAGGGGAAAGAACACCTCGTGAAGACTTCTGAACCAGGTAACACAGCATTTCATTCTTAATGAATCCTGTGGAAGTTTTTAGTAATTACTATATCAGCTGTCCTTCTTGGCTGGTGCTTTGACCCTATCTTTTCACTATTGTCACAACTTTGGGCTCCTGTTTTCTCGACTTAAATCTTGTGAAGTGCTTGGCGCCCATTCTGATGGGTTGTCTAGTGTGTATGGCGGTCATAGTGAGCTTAGGTGACTGGGTCATTGTTTATCATTTTCTTATTATCTAGGGGTGTTATGCTAGTAGGTAATACCCTCTCCTCTGGTTCTCACTCCTTCAGGTTGTTGGACTTGGGATTTACTTATGCTATATTTCTTTAGGTAAGTTGGCTCTTTGTGTCTCTTGCAGCCCCAAGGAACTGCTTTCCTCTCTCTCTTCTAACTTGCCTTCCTCTTCTATTGATGTTTTGTCTCATCATGATGATTATAGATTTTCTGGTTGCTTCATCATGATAAACTGCTAATTTTTTGTGCTCTTTCCGTGTAGCCATCCTTTGCTGCAGTTGAATTATCTCATCTTGGGGATCTTGGCCTCCTAATTAGCATTGGCATAGAGCCCTCTATGGTACTAGCCTTCCTGCTATGGTTTTTTGCCTCCTGTTTGACGTCACGGTGGCCTGATATCACTCTGAAAGCATTCCCTTTGGTTGTAGGTGGGGCCTGCCACCCCTTCAGCCCTCTCCAGGTTGCTGTCTGTCTTGAAGGTTTTGAAAGAATAGGGTCTATCAGGGTAGAAAACCTTGAGTTCCAGAAATCCTCACTTGGTTACTGCCTTGACTTTTGTCGAGGCAGGTTCTCCTGTCTATTCTTATCTGTTTGCTTGCTTTCCCTATTTAACAATCCTCACAAAGAGACTTACTGTGTGGTGCAGTGATCTTTTTGCCATCCTCTTTGCCAGTTGCGCTGAGTTTGCTTTGTATGAAGTGCTGGCTTGGGTTTAGGAGTTTAGGTTCCTTCTCCGGCCATAATTATCCCTGCCCTTTGGCCAGACTGTAGCATGCATGCATTGCACTTTCAGAGTCCCTTTTGAGGATGGTTCTATGCTGCTTCAGATGGCTTCCAGTAAAGACATTGTCTTGATTCCTCCAACTATCAAGATCCTTGATGCATAATTTTTTTTTTGTAATTCTCCATTGATAGTTGATTGCTTGAGTTTGCTGTAAAGAGTCTCTTGTTGTCCAGATCTCCCCATATTTCAGCCACTTCAGCTGAAAGAGGGGTTCACAAGGTCAGGCCCTGCAGTGAGTTTGTTAGTACTTTGGCTACCTTGAGCCATAGGCAGCCTATTTCGTCTTCTAGTGACTGCCTTATAAGTATGATGTGTCAGCTTCACTTACCTGTCTCCCTCTCACAGAGTCCAGAGGGGTCAGGGAAGGATTCACTATGTGCTGGTAGTAGACACATTAAGATGACTGATTAAGCAAATGGTCAATCATTGCCTCTTGAAACAATCTTGAGCAACAGTACGGGCAGGACTTCTGAAAGGTCTTTGTAATCAGCGTTATTCCCTGAATGATTGAAGATATTTAAGATGAGATAGACACAGACTCTGATGCACTGGAGCAAGAGCCAAGTGTTGTGTAGCATCTGTTGCTAATGACAAGTCAGCGGGTACTGAAAGGTGTTAACTAAAGAAGGTAGCTGGCATGGAAATGAATGTCCAATCCCTTCCCTGGTACAGCTCTTGTCCTCCTAGCATCATTTATGCTTATCAACACTGATGGAGATGGTTCATGTGATATCTCCATGTGTTGCTGGGGTTTGAATCTGAAACATAAATGGTGGGAGTTGACCACAGCAACAAGAACGGGCAAATGGTTGATTGGAATCTGTCTTCCTGGAGGCTGCAGACAGGTAACTGGAAGTAGGATTGATGATCAAGAGTAGGAAAGGTGAAGCAGAATGCCAGTTTCCTGAGGAGGTCCAATATGCAAGCTTCTTGAATCAGAGTGAGGCATGAGTGACCTGACAAAAGGGGTATTGGCAACAGGAGTGAAATGGCAGTTGGCAGTTAGGCCACCAGGGAAAAACATGCGGCTACTCCACGAGGCCTAGGGAAAGCATGACAGGAGGCAATGTGAATGGAAGATGGAGGATCAGCAGGAACAAAACCAGTGGCAGGACATGGAAAGCAGGAGAGCATTGGACACCTATTCAACAAGAACAGACAAATGAATTGATGTTAGAAGTGAAGAAGGGTGTGGATGATTTTGGGAAACCTTAGCTTGAAATCTCCTAAGTTCCTGAATAGCATCATGAAGGCAAAAGGCAACCATAACTCAGATCTGGTGAAAAGAAGAAACCACCAACTGGAGACAGAACCTGCATCTAGAAGCAACCTGACAAGGGCTGCAAGAGAAACAATACTCTTCTGCTTTACAAGGAGTAGAAAAAAAGCAGTCCCTAATTGAAATAATTCTCTTTCAAATGAAGAAATGGGCAACAAAGGAGAGCAGCTGTAGTCAATATACAGTACAGCCAAGTCACTGAAAATTGCAGAGTAGCAAGACACGAGAATTCTTGGAATGTTCACAATCATCACTCTCAACTGCCTGATGAGTGGGAACTGCAGTAGAATAGTGAACTAAGGAAAATACTTACCACAGGCGTAAAAATAACCTCACCAGCAGCACCCCAACACATTCCATTAGAAGAAAATTCCATGAGATTGGGAACAATCTTGGTAGAGAAGACTATTTCTGGAAATCAAAGTAGCTCCTGGCAGAGGCTTTACCATGTTCACCCCATTCAGATTTATAGAAACATTGACTCACCTGCAAAAAAATAAGAAAAAACAAAGTAAAAAACATGAATAAATGTTGTGTAGAAAAAATCTGCCACCACTTTTAAAAATAAAAATCATAAATGGTAAATAATAATCGGTGTATTATTTACATTCTGCATCTGAAAATGTAAGTTTCTGTGAAAAGAGTACAGTACTTAATATTCAGTAACAGTATTAAAACTAATTTATTATATGTAGAAGAAAAATCTCGCTGAAAGGGTATCTTCGAGTTGTGCAACTGCAATGAATGGTAACAAACCCATTAGAACTAAGGAGTACAATAAAAAACATGAAAGACAAACAATCCTTTTCATGAGAGTTGCATAAGAATAAGAAAACAGTGTAACAGTAATTAATCAATATATAAATGATTATGTTTTGGAAAAAATCAGAAACTCAAGTGCTCTTTATTCCTGATGTTAAAGACTGAGTATTGGAAGGCTCTTGGTTATACAGTATTAGTAAATGTGACATATTAGGAAATTATGGTGGTTAGTGTAGTAACCTTTCATTTAATGTTGCTGGATTACTGAAATAGTAGTCATTCCATAGCAGTATTTGGTTGAAAATGAAAGGATATATACCTTAGGAACTGATGTCTGTATTTTGTGACTTTCAAGTCTTTTTCAAATTATATGTTCTAACTCTATGTTACATGTTTGAGTCTGGATATTTTGTTAATAAATTTCTACTGTGTAGAACCTTTATTACATTGCTGGACCACTTGTTCAGTTAATCGTCTTTCCGTTTCAATTTTCACATATTTCAAAATGCACTATTTTTTTTTAGTGTTATTTTAAGAACTGACCTCTGAGGTGTGTTATATTGGACTTCAATGGATTATTCTTTCCAAAGATTGTATATTACCAGTTTCTCTTTGTTATTTTACATGAGCATTATACTGCACAGGTTTAGAACATTCTCAACCATGGAAAATATCCGTAATATGATTTCCTCCATATGTGCCATTACAGTCATGTTAATTTTGGTGGTTGCAACGAATTATGCTCATTGCAGTTTATGATTTAGACATTAAGTGAATGTTAAATGGATTTCATGTTGGTTATAACCATGTGGCAGTAGTTATACATTTTTTAATTTAACTGTGATGTTCATGGTAATGATATAAACAAAATTAACTTGTACAAGATATTTTGTTGTCAAACAATGTATTCTGAAGCAGTGAAATGGAAGGACTATTCTTGCCTTTCAAGAACAATAATAAATTGTTGCTGGATGCTGATATAGCAACGTTGTAAATTTGATAATTTAAAGTACGAAGTTGGGTATGTTGGAGAAAGAATTCTTTTTATTTTGTTAAATTTATCTTGGATGTGTTTTGATTTGACTTTGGAGTGAGGTTTAGTGTACCATAACTCTCAGTGCAGTAAATTGTCCTACTTTGCATTTACATTATTGGCCACAAGAAATACAGAATTCCTCAGTTCTGACTCTTCATGTAGAATGGAGAGTAATCATAAAGATTTAGGTAAATCATCCAAAAATTTACATGTAAAGGCAGAGATCACAGAATGTTAGGACCACAGTACCAGTTAGGAAGTTTCAGAATTATTGAGATTGTAACTGTAATGTGAATAGAGAGCAAAAAGTATTGGTGTTTCAGGAGAGAATGTCGTATTTTTGTAAGTCATGACTTTGAACTTGAACTTGTAATATGCAGTCAAAATACAATTAAGAACCACCTTAGTTAATTGCAAATATACATAAGTATATATACCTATGGATCTTTTAAATATGCAGTCAAAATACAATTAAGAACCACCTTAGTTAATTGCAAATATACGTAAGTATATATACCTATGGATCTTTTAACCATATTTTAAATATTGTTGCAGACTTTTAATTGGGATTAGGGTTCAGTACTTGAACAATTCATTATCATAAGGTTAATATATGAATTCAGTTATTTTTGTATGGTATATGTGGAGTTTAAACTTATACTGTAGCCTCATTTGTAGGTACCTAATGCCATGTACTGTACTCTGGTTGATTAGAAAGATTGTATTTTTTATAGTTAATTGATTGTTAATAGGCTGTATGTATTGGAAATTTTGATTGAGAAGTGAGAAAAGATTCTGTGTTTTTAAAGTAATTTGAATTTTAGTTGCCATAATAATGTTGATAATTTTACGTGATGAATTCATACCCGCGACTGACAGTGAGATTATGCTATAAGAATGAAAATGTAGATCTTTATTTGATAAATAAAGATGAAAATTCCTTGTTTTTTTCCTTTAAATGAGCATCTGTACTTTTGTTATTACTGTATTTTCATCTCAAGTAGATTAATACAAATCGTTGTCAAAGAATTGTGGGAAAAATGAAATTTCCACTTAATTTTAGCAGTGAGGATAAACAAAATAATACCTTACTTACCTATTCAATTAGGTGGTGAATATGGTAGAAAAATAATGAATTACAAACATGCTTAACCCCCCTACCCCATGCTAGTCTACTCCAAACCTTAGCGTAACCTGGTAATTTGCGTAGCTTAAATATGAAAATGTTCACTAGGTCAGCAAAACCCATAGAGGCAAGAGCAGTACTTTAAAGCACTGTTATATGAAATGTTGAATTAACTCTACTCATATACTATTAGTTCATATGGTCAAGTATCATCACACAACCAAGAGATAAATTATGAAGAATGAATTATGAAATAGTTCAATAAATGAAGAGCAGGTGAGGGGGCTCTTTAACCCCAGAAATCTGTTAACGGGTTTGAGTCCAAGAGACCCATAGACCATTATATACTTCAAATTAATTTTTGTGGAATTTTCCGCTTTTGCTAAAATTTATTGGACCTGATAAACAGGAAAAAATATAACTGGGATTGGGTTTATATTCGAAGCTAAATAGTGGGAACTGTGGTAGGACCATCAGCTGCCCAATAATGTTTGGACCTGAGAGACATCAGGTGGAACTGTTCTTTAGGGGCAGACCACGGATTCCAGGGGGGGGTCCAGTTCTGGGAATAGGACTCTCGGCATTGTATCCTTTTTTGCCCATAACGCGATTAGATGGGGGTGATAGTATTCTCATAATACCTTCGGTCCTAGCAAGCAGGTTTGGCTTACACTTGGGCCACTATAATCGTGTTGTGCCATCCCTGTGGGGTAGGGTAGGGATGCGGACGTTTGGGAGTCGGTTCTCACTTGTGCCATTGGTGGAAGAATAATCCCCATGAAAGGCTGATGATATCTTTTTAAAGTTTTCAGGTTTATTATTTTTTTTTCCCCCTCTCAAATCTTTATGTCTAGCATTTATAAGGATTCGAGTACCCCTGGACCCTCTGATGGTCCTGTTCTGGCACAGATGATGACCTCTGCACCCACCTTGGAGATTGAAGCACCCACCTTGGAGATTGAAATTTCTCCAAATGTTGATATTTCTCCAAATGTTGATGACTTCTCAAAAAATAAAGTGACAAGAAGCAGTAAGTAACATATATCCTGATCCCCGTCCTGACTTCCCCTCCCCTGGACCCTCGAGCCTTGCTTCATTGATAAAGACTTCAAGCAAGGACAAGGACTTCTCTAAAAAATCTTCTAAGAAATCTTCATCCAAAATTAAATCCTCAACACAGCCAGGTTGTGTGAAAAATTTGAGAATGCTCCATATTGAAGACTTACCAGTCTGTTGTGATTATGAAATGATTTTGACAGCTCATTTGGAACTGTTGTAGAAATCAGGATGAACTTTATTGATATTGAATTTAAATGGGAAGTGTGGGTTACCTTCTGTAGCCATGATGAGGCTCTAAAGGCTAGTAGTATGATAAGTGCCATACAAATAGGTCAAGCTACAGTACGAGGAGCCTTAACAGACAAAGTTCCCCAAGACATGAACGTTTATGTGCCATCTAAATGGACTCAGGATAAACTAGAGAGAAATCAGAATGCAGAAATAAGGACTCCTAAATCTCCTATGTGGGTGGTAGCTTCAGCCAAGGAGGAAAATTATACCTAAATTTTGCAGGTTTCTTCAGAAAAAGGTGGGAGGAATAAAGAGTGGTGATATTTCTCGTTTTCGGAAGAACACCATTCTTATTCATGCCAAATCCACAACCCAGTAATACATGTTGACCTTATTGGAGATAAAAAATGATGAAATGATTACGAAGATCAAGCCCCACTTAAGTTTTACTTATGGGAGAGGAGTACTATTTGATAAAGACCTTTATGACATGACAGAAGAAATCCTAGAAATGTGGAGAGTGAAGAAGGCAGCTATTGCCAACATGATCATTTTAACTTTTGTAGACTTGGAAGTACCTTCTCATGGCATATTTGAAAATGAAAGCGTACGAGTATGTCCTTTCCAGCAAAGACCAATGCAGTGTTATCATTGCTTTAAGTCTGGCCACCCATCAAAAAACTGCAAAAATGATAAAATTTGTATAAACTGCTCTGGTGTCCATCATGATGATGAATGTAATAGAAAAGCAAAATGTGTTAATTGTCAACAGGAACATAAATCCAATAACAAAAATTGTGAAATTTACAAATTTGAGCTGTCTGCACTAAATAAAGCCAATGCAGAGCATATAAGTATTGGTTTAGAAAAAAGACAATTAGGTCAACAATCTAGGAGCTATGCTGAAGCTCTTAAGCCACAACCCCTATCTACCACTAGGGGTGCAGTGGCAGCACCCTCTAATGTAGCAGGTGCATTAACCCCTGTGGTAGTGGCCCAGCCATCTGGGTCATGTGTCGGCCTGTTGAGGCTAGAGCACAAGCCTCCAAGGAGGATAAGATGGCACTTAACCCAACCACCTTGGAATTGTCTCGGGCAAAGTCTCTGCCCGATTTAATGGAGACTGAGGAGCAAAAGCACCAAAAGAGGAGACGTTCCCACTCATCCTCTCCTCCAATTAAACATGCATCACTTAGTAATGGATACGAAGTACTAAGCTCAATGCAAGAATCCCAGCCTGAATTTAAACAAACTGACAAGAAAGGGAAACAAAATGACACCAATAAATCAACAGATAATAAACCAAACCTGTCAAGACCAGTCCTCTTTAAATCATCTCTTGATAACACTCATACACAAAAGAGAGTAAATGAGAAGGCTCCATCCAAAGGGCCTTCCACCAAGCCCAAAAAATAGCTTTCACATCAATACTACAATGGAACTGGAGAGGTCTTAGGGCTTGTAGTGAAGAGCTGAAGGTACTGCTCCATGACCATAGCCCAGGTATTGTGTGTCTCCAGGAAACTAAGCTTGGAAGCACACAATATAATCCTGGGTTAAATTACAGCATGTATAATTCTCCACCACCAATCGGAGATGGAGCTAAGGGAGGTGCAGCAATTATTGTACAAAAGTCGTTGCAAAACCTCTTTGATATCAATTAATACTCATCTACAAGCTGTAGCAGTAACTTTCATTATAGACAAGCAAATTACAGTTTGCTCCATCTATCTTCCTCCTGATTTGGATATCACTAATAATGATATTCATTTGCTGATTAATCAGATTCCTACTCCTTTCCTCCTTGGTGATTTTAATGCTCACAACCCCATATAAGGTGGGAACACGACAGATGCCAAGGGTAGGATGTTGGAGGATATTATGGATGATCATAATACCACTATGCTCAATACTGGAGCCATGACTTAGCATAACATCTACTCCAATACTTATTTGGCTATCGATCTGAGCTTTTGCTCATCTAGTGTTCACATTGATTATGAATGGTCAGTAATTGAATATCCAAATGGGAATGATCACTTCTCAATTCATATGAAAATAGTTAAGAATCAGCCCTCTGAGTCACCTTCCAAATGGAAGGCAGACGAAGAAATTTAATGAGTCTGTTCTTGTGGACAAGGATGTAAAATCATTTCCATCCTTCTCAGAAGCATATAATTACTTCAATGACACCACCATCAACAGTGCAATTGCCTATATTCCAACAACAAAAGGGAAGTCCTCTAGACCAGCAGTTCTTTGGTGGAACAAAACCTGCAATAGTATGGGAAAGATCACTAGAAAATGTTACAAAAAGTATAAGAGGAGTGGAACTGCCCAAGCCAAAGTTATTTACCAATGTGCTGTGACCAAGCAAAATAAATATTTTAAAAAAGCAAAAAGAGAGTCATGGATGTACTACATTAATGGCATTAGCTCAAAAACACTATCCAAAATGATCTGGAAGGATATTAAAAAACTAAATGGCAAGTTTGTCCCTGAACCTCTGCCTACCCTTAAGATAAATGGTGACCTTGTGAGAGGGTGCAAAAGAAAGAGCAGGTAGACATTTACTGCTGGTTTATTGGGGAAACAGCCCGCTTATAAAGTGGCGTGCAGACGTCAGTACAAAGACATACAGGTGACCCGAGGTCAATTATTCTCTATGCAAAACAGGACAGGTACATACAGATAATGTGACAAAAATAAAATTAATAGACACAAAAATGCTCTGACACATACACAACACATAAGGGCACAAATGAGTAGGTAATAAATGCATAATTACATAATAAAAATATAGCTAGGTACTGCGATCTAGGGTCAGAAGAAAAAAGCACTTGTAGAAAATGGGAGGTTCTTCAAAGAAAACCCGCTGAGTGGGGACTTTACAATACTGCCCCGCAAGACGTAGGTAACGTCTGATCAAAGCAGGTATCTGCTGGGGCGGTGGAGAGGGCCGCGGCTCCTCGATGTTAGCTGGGGGGTGCGTTGCGTAAGGGAGCGGTTGGCTGCATTCCTGCCTGGGTCTGGGGCCTTACGGGGGCGGCCACGCGACTTTCTTGTGGGCGGGGTGGGCTGCGGGGGCGACGTCTCCAGCTGGGGGGCTTTGAGGAGTGCCGCCGACGTCGTCCTCCAAGAGTGCGGGCTTGAGGGGGTCTATCAACACCCAGTCGTCCTTCCTGTGGACGGCCAGCCGGAACGCCTTTTTGTTTCTCTCCAGCACGAGGAAGGCCCCCCTGTAAGGCCTGGTTAAGGGTGGGCAGACGGTGTCGTTCCTGACGAAGACGTGGGTAGTGGAGGACAGACTGGGAGGCATGAAGGGGGACGTCCTGTCGGCGTACATCCGCTTGCAGGGGACGAACTTTCCAACCCTGTCGCGGAGCCTCTGGGTTGTTAGGTTGTCCCGGTCCTCCGTGATGAGTTCGCCCGGGACTATGAGAGACTCCCTGTAGAGTGTTTCTGCTGTGGACGGGTCGCCATTGGCTCTGGGGGCGGTCCTCAGCCCGAGGAGGACCCAGGGCAGCTGGTACTTCCAATTCTTGGCGGTGCAACGGGCAATGAGGGACGCCTTCAGGGACCTGTGGAACCTTTCCACCAATCCGTTGGCCGCCGGGTTGTAGGCAGTGGTGCTGTGGTGAGTGGTCCCCAGCAGGTGTTAGGGCAGTTCACAGCTCGGACAGAAGAGCTGGGCCCCTGTCCGTTGTTACATGGTCCGGGACACCAAACCGGCTGATCCAGCTGGAGAGGAGGGCCTCGGTGCATGCACTGGTGGTGGCTTCTTCCATGGGCGTCGCTTCGGGCCACCTGGTGGAGCGGTCGACGACTATCAGAAGGTACCTGGCCCCTCCTGATGGGGGAAGAGGACCCACTACGTTGACGTGGATGTTCCCGAAACACCTTTCTGGCTGGGGGAAGTCGCCCACCCCCGACTCGGTGTGGCGCCCTACTTTGCTGGTCTGGCGCTGGATGCACTGCCTCGCCCAGGTCATCGTGTCCTTCTGTATGCCATGCCAGACGAACTTCTCTGCCAGCAGCTTGGCCATCATCCTGCTGGAGGGGTGGGACAGCCTGTGGATGATGTCAAAGACTAGACGACAATGGGAGGCGGGCACCAAAGGGCAGGGGTGGCCGGTGCTTACGTCGCTCAGCAGTGTTGGCCCCCCAGGGGCGAGGGGCACGTCCTTCCACTTGAGCGATGTGATGGCGGTGTGGTAAGCTGGAACCTCTGGGTCGGTGGCCTGTTCCCGGGCGAGGTCCTTGTAGTCGATCCCAAGCTACAGGGTTCTTCCTGCCGGGAGGTACTTGATGGTGCAGGTGAACTCCACGGTGGCCGCAAGATGCCGTTGCTGCCTGGAGGACCATGCATCCCCCAGCTTTGTGAAGGGGTGGACCAGCGGCTGGTGGTCCATCCAAATTGTGAAGGGCGTGCCCTCCAGGAGGAATTTGAAGTGGCGTACCGCCCAGTACACTGCACAGAGTTCCCTGTCAAAGGTGCTATAGCGGGACTTGGCGGGGCTGAGCTTCCTGCAGAAGAAGGCAATGGGCTGAGGGGCTCCGTTGACGACCTGCTCCAGGATGGCCCCACAGGCGACATTGCTGGCGTCTGTTGTTAGCTGGATGGGGGCATTGGGGTCCTGGTGGGCCAAGGCGGTTGCCTTGGCGAGGGTGGCCTTTGTCAGGGAGAAGGCCTGCTGCTAGTCAGGGTCCCCACACTAAGGTCTTCGGATGGCCCATCAGGATCTCCGTCAGGGGGGCCATGTGTGTGCGACCCAGGGGATGAACCAACTGTAGTAGTTGACCATCCTGAGGAATTCTTGTATGCCCTTGACGGAGGTAGGGGTGGGGAACCTGGCGATGGCTTCGACCTTGAATGCGAGTGGGCGGACGCCTCCTGGGGATACCTCGTGGCCCAGAAAGTCGACTCTGTCGACGCCGAAGGTGCATTTGTCAAACCTGATGACAAGGCCGTTCTCCTGCAGGCACTGCAGGACCTTCCGGATGTGCCGCAGGTGTTCTTTGTGGGGCCTGGAAAAAATTAGAATGTCATCGACGTAGCAAACACAGAAGTTCAGGTCCCCAAGGATGCTGTTCATCAGTCTCTGGAAAGTTGCTCCTGCATTCCTCAGGCCGAAGGTGGAGAAGGCAAAGACATAGGACCCGAAGGGCGTGATGATGGCGGTTTTGGGAATGTCCTCTGGAGCTACTGGTACCTGGAAGTAGGATTTGAAAATATTTTGGCCCTGTGGAAAGAGGCCGTGAGGTCTTGCATGTTTGGGAGAGGGTAGTGGTCTGATCCTGTGGCAGGGTTGAGTCGCCTGTAGTCACCACGGGGTCTCCAGGAGTCGTCCGGTTTCTGCACCATGTGAAGGGGAGAGGCCCACGGGCTGGAGGACTTCCTACATATGCCCATACACTCCATCTCGGCGAAAGCGTTCTTGGCCTCCTGAAGGCGCCGAGGGGGAAGCCTCCAGAACTTTGCATGCGTTGGGGGGCCCTTCGTCTTGATGTGGTGGTATATCCTGTGTTTGGCGGGGGCCCTGGGCACCTGACGCAGTTCGGGCTTGAATACCTCGGGGAATTCCTTCAGGAGGGGGGTGTATTGGTGTGGAGCGACGGAACAGACTGTGGGCGTGCTGGGGCCCGGCGCCAGGGGAAGGGACTGGCAGGACTCGGTGTCCAACAGGCATTTGCGGCCGACATTGACTGCCAGTCCGAAGTGGGCCAGGAAGTCCGCACCCAGGAGTGGGGTCCTCATGTCCACAACGATGAAGTTCTACTTGTACCTCCGGCCCAGGATGGAGACCGACAGGAGCTTGGTGCCATAGGAGAGGATGGGGAACCCATTGGCGGCTGTCAGGGAGGCAGCTGGGTCCGGCGGGCGTTTGCGGTCCTCTCTGGAAGGCGGGAACACTGACCACATGGCCCCAGTGTCGATCAGCATCATCCTGCCGGAGACGGTGTCGTGGATGTAGAAACCTACTCGTGCGGGGCTCCTGGGTGCTTCTGCTGCCATGGCGGCCTGTGCTGGTGGCTGCCACTTCCCCCGTTTCTTGGATGGGCGAAAAGGCAGGGGGCCTCACAGTTCCAGGCGTCCTTGCCAAGCCGCCGGTGGTAGAAGCAAGGCCCTGGCATTTCCTTCTTCTGGTGATGGGGTGGCCGCCTCCTGGCAACGACGTTGACCTCCCCTGCCGTGGTTTCCTCTGGCTGGAGGTAGTTGATTGGGTGTGCTGGCGTGGATGCCTACTTCGCTGCCCTTGTGGAATCAGTCAGCTGCTGTGCCGTTTTAATCAGCTCCTTGACCGGCAGGGTGTAGGGCTCCAAGATCTGGCCCCGAACCTCCGGGAGGAGCTGACAGAGGATCTCCCTCGACAGGCTTACCTCCATGTGCCTGCCGCTGCCGTCCGTCCCGGGAAGGAGGAGAAGGTCCTGGATGGTGTGCCACGTCTCCAGGAGGTTTGTGTCCTGCCGGGGGTTGTTGACGAGGTCGAGGGCGCGGGCGGCTCTCTCGGAGACCGGCAGGGAGCAGGTCTCGACGAGAGAGGCTTTCAGTTTCTGGTAGGTGGCAGGGCTTGCGGCAGATGTCACCATGGGGCGACCTTCCTGTAAATCTCCTGCCGTAGGGCATTGATCACAACATCTGCCTGCAGCACTTCATCGGTCAGACCTGCCACCCTGAATTGCCCCTCGACCCAGTAGAGCCATGACGACGGGTTGTGGTGTGTGAACAGCGGCAGCTTTATGGTGAGGGTGGACTTCGGTTGGTCCGTCAGGAGGGACATCGCATGAGGAGCGGGTACTGGCGTGGAGTAGCGCATGGGCTTTGGCGTGGGGGAGGGCGCGAGCGGGTTTTGTGTGAGGGAGATATCAGACTCCGCGAAGTTCGCGGTTATTTGTATGTGGGAGGGAATGTCAGCAGCCATGCTCGCTTCTGCACTCTCACTTGGAATGTGAGTTAACACTCGCGTCAATACACGCTTGGAAGCGTGCCGCGTGGGTCTGCTAATGACGCCGGTGATCTGCCGATGAGGGTTGGTATGCCCGAACGCTCTGTTAAAGCACCGTAGTTAGTCTGTTAGGGGTGTGGGGTAGTTCATCGGGCCAAAACTAAGCCGCCGTTTGGGTCCGTTAATGGCTCTGGGAACCACTCCGGGGTCACCACTGTGAGAGGGTGCAAAAGAAAGAGCAGGTAGACATTTACTGCTGGTTTATTGAGGAAGCAGCCCGCTTATAAAGCAGCGTGCGGACGTCAGTACAAAGACATACAAAGACATACAGGTGACCCGAGGTCAATTATTCTCTATGCAAAACAGGACAGGTACATACAGATAACGTGACAAAAATAAAATTAATAGTGACAAAAATAAAATTAATAGATTAAACACAAAAATGCTCTGACACATACACAACACATAAGGGCACAAGTGAGTAGGTAATAAATGCATAATTACATAATAAAAATATAGCTAGGTACGGCGACCTAGGGTCAGAAGAAAAAGGCACCGTAGAAAACGGGAGGTTCTTCAAAGAAAACCCGTTGAGCAGGGACTTTACAACCTAATCACCCAACCAGAGAGGGTTGCAGAAAAATTAGGAGAGCATTTCTCAAGAATATTGAGTAGTGAGAACTATTCTGTAGAATTCCAAGACATTAGAAATGCCCAGATTTCTCTTGACTTAAGTGAAAGCAATTTTGAACCATATAATGCAAAATTTACACTGCAGGAACTCAAAGATGCCCTGCAGAATACCAAACCATCAGCCCTTGGTGAAGATAAAATATTTATGAAATGTTGAAACATCTCCCAGAAGGGTCAGAGAAATTTCTTTTAGATATAATAATTGAAATCTGGGATCTGGTATTATTCCTAAAAGCTGGAAATTATCATTAATCCTCCCTATGAAGAAACCAAACAAGGATGCTGTTTTACCCAGCAGCTGCGGACCAATAGCTCTCACCAGTTGTGTTTGTAAGGTGATGGAAAAGATGATTAACACCAGACTTGTATGGCACTTGGAAACAAATAAATTGCTTTCTCCATTCCAGTTTGGCTTTTGGAAAAGTAGATCTACTCTAGATCTTCAAACTAAATACAACAAGGTTTTGCTAAACAGTGCCAAACGATAAGAGTTTTCTTTGATTTGGAAAAGGCATATGAGACCACATGGCTTTATGGTATTATAAAAATGTTGTATAAGATGGGCATTAAAGGAAAAATCAGATTTATAAATTCGTTTTTATCAGAAAGATATATAAAGGTAAGAGTTGGGAATCATGTATCACGACCTTTCTTACAAGAAGAGGGAGTTCTTCAGGGTAGTGCCCTTAGTGTCACTCTCTTTGCTATTGCCATTAATGGAGTATTAGAAAAGATATCATCACCAGTAAAAGGGTCTTTATTTGTAGATGATTTGGCTCTGTACTGCACAGGATATGACAGCATCTACTAGCAGGTTCATGCAAAGAGCCATCGATAAAGTAAGCAAGTTGATGAGCAAGGGTTTCGATTTTCCGAATCTAAAACTATCACTGTTCGGTTCTGCATATTGACCACTTAAAAGTGAAAGTGAAGAGATCACTAAATATTTTAAAAGTAGTATCTAATTTTAATTGGAGTGCTGATAAGAAATCGTTGTTAAGGCTTTATAATGCAGTATGTTTATCGAAGTTAGACTATGGCTGCCAAGTATACTCATCTGCTTCAAAGACTAAACTTAAGGAATTGGACGCTGTGCATAATATGGGGCTAAGGATCAGCACTGGAGCTTTTGGAACTTCAGCGATTGAAAGTATTTATGTAGACTCCCATCAGCTACCACTGGACTTAAGGAGGCATGAGCTAGGTCTGAGATGCACCATGCGGCTGAAAAGCTCAAAGGGAGAATCCTTCTTTTGAGATCTCAAAACAGTATGACTCAATTCTTTTTGGATCTAGATCTTCAATACCATTTCAAATCAGACAGCTGGGTGAACTGGAGGACGAAAGTATAAAGACGCATTAGATCCCACAAGTTAAACATGGTTTATTCCCTCCATGGTTTATTCCAGCAATAGATATCTGCATTAAGTGACAAAGAAGGAAGGTCGTTCGGAAGAAGAAGTCAGAAACAAGTTTTTGGAGCATGATGAGAGGCATATAAATGACAGGAAAATCTATACTGACGGATCAAAATCGGAAGATTGAGTAGGATGTGCAGTGGTGTGTGAGGGGGAATCATATATAAAAAGTTATCAGACTCATCCATTTTCACTGCTGAAGCAACAGCCATAGCTGATGTTTTAAATCTTGCATCTGATAAGAAATTTAAATCCACAGTAATATATAGTGACTCAAGGAGTGTTTTAGAAGCCCTAAAGTAGTTTAACCCTACCCATCCATTAATTCAAAAGGCTCAGAAATGGCTTTTTTATCTTTCTGTTCGCCTTAAATCAGTAAAGTTTTGTTGGATTCCTGGGCACACTGGTCTAGAAGGGAACGAACTGGCTGATAGTAAAGCAAAGGACGCCGCAAGATGCGATTTCTTAACTAATAAGGTGCCACATTTGGATATGCGTCCAGTTATCAGACGATATATTCGTAAAAAATGGCAGCAGAGATGGACTTTCCCCATTTTATCCACAAATAGGAAGTACAGAAACATTAGAAAAAGTATCGATTTTTGGAGTTTGGGTTTTAATCGTAACAGAAGATTTGAGATCATCCTAACACGGCTTAGGATTGGCCATACCCGCTTCACTCATAGCTATATTTTTAGGGGACCTGTGCACCAGTTTGTGCTCACTGCAGTGGTCAGCTATTCGTTGAGCACATGCTGGTGAACTGTCCTAAATTTAACTGCCTTAGGGCAAAGTACTTACTAACTGGGAAGACTATTTTTGACATTTTAAATGATCACGTTGAGGTAGATAACCTTATGGGTTATCTGAAAGAATGTGGTTATTTTAATAAGATATGATGTTAGCATATTTAATAAAGGTTTTAGTCATATTTATTTTATATGCTAAGTATATATTTTGAATATAAAAGCTGAATATATATTTATTTTTTGCTGGTTCTATCCGATATCATTCTTCACTTTTTACGTTCATATTTTAACAATGAATTTTACTAGTGTGTCATCATTCACCTATTCATTATCAATCATATCATTAATTTATATATTTCACCTTCCTTAAGGCGCTGAATAACCCTGATGGGTTGCGGCGCTTGGTCTTCAAGACCTAAATTTCATAATCAGTCAATCAAGAGAATTAAGTACCCGAGTAAACAAAAGCTTATGAAATGAGTGGTCTGAAATTCTTGGCTAATCTTTTTGTTTTATATAAGTACTGTACTTCCTAGTCTTAGCATAGTGTGTAGGTGAAATTCAAACAAAGAAACAAGCATTGTGAGCACACTGTGTTAAGCTAACAGAACTGTGGCAGTGAAAACTAAATTATTTAAGGCTATTATCCTGTTGAGCAATCTATGGATGAGCATACTTGAGGTGGTGATACTCGGACAACCAGTGCTGTCGAGTGTGGTTACTTCTTAAATTACAACCTGCTTTATGCACAACACAATTTAATAAAACGTGTTTGTACACTACAGTATACCCTATCACCCACAGTTCAGTAAACAATTTTCTTGAAAATATCTTTGTTCAATAGTTTTAAAGACCTGAATCAAGTGAAACATTCATACCCACTGTGCTGGCACTGTAACGAGTATGCAGTGCATATGCATGAATAAGTGGAAGTGGAGTATAGTATTTACAATAAAAAAAAAAAAAAAAAAAAAAAAAAAATATATATATATATATATATATATATATATATATATATATATATATATATATATATATATATATATATATATATATATGGTAACCTTACATACATGTAGTTATTAAATATGTACAGTGCTGTACTTTACCTTATAAACTGCCGTAGTGCCATAAATTCAATTCTGTGTATAATATTACTATATACTTCAGTACATTATGCAGTTTTTACTTATATTTTCGGCCCTTAAATTATTTAAAATTAATTTGGTACAGCCAGAAATTCATCAAAATGATCTTTCTGGTTACACTTCAAAAAATGTGCTTCGGATGTTTGAGATAGCCCTGTTGTGTTGCTAGGAGACATTTTCTGTGTGCATCATTCTTTAAAGGACTTGCACATAGGTTTTGCTTGCGTGATGTTGTGCGTCATGTCATGTAGCACAGAACGACTATGGATCCGCACCCTACCACTGACCAATCTCTTTCGGAAGCATGCTGAGTAATTTCCTTAACAACTAGGGATGACTGAATGTGTTGAGAATCTTTGAGTGGACTTTGTGATTTGTGAAGTAATGAGGTTCACTGTGAGAATGGAGACATTTGTTTGAAGTGTGAATGTCTTGAAAATATGGTGCCCAAGGGTGGTGTAAATGTGCATGGTAAGACTTACAAGCCTGAGGTAGTGTGCAAGAGTTTGGCTCTTAAGTGAATCTGGAATCCTCATGATGAATCGGTGAAAGATAGCGTCAGTAGCATTGCTAAGGCACTAGAGCTTGCTCAGTTAACTGTCTCTAGTCCTTCAGAAAAAGAATGCTGTTCTTACGGTCTTACTCCAGATCAGGATTTGTTGCCATAGCTGCCACGAGAATTAATGAGATCTGCAACCCAGCCACAGCAGAGATAGAGAAACTTGTGTTCCTCTATATTCAGGATATGTGTAAAGTCCCCGCTCAACGCATTCTCTGTGGAGAACATCCCGTTTTCTGTGGTGCCTTTCCGTGACCTAAGGTCGAGTGGAATATATATTTATCATCACAATTGTAAACTGTGTATATGTTGTCTTTCCTAGCAATCATGTATTATGTACAAGTAACAAGTTATTTATTTCATATGTCAGACATTGTTTATCACTATGTTCTCTGTATGAACCTGTCCTGTTTTTAAGGAAATAGTTTGACCTCAGGTCACCTGTAAATCTTTGTACCAGCGGTCTCTGCAAACTACGCAGACATCCGCACCCCGCCTTATAAGCAGCTAATTTCATCAATAAAGCAGCAGTGCTTGTCTCCTTGCTCATTATTTTGCACCTCTCTCACAGTGGTGACCCCGGAGTGGTTCCCGGAAGCCATTAACGGACCCAAACGGCGGCTAAATCTTGGCCCGATGAACCTAATCCACGCCCCTAACGGACTAACTATGGCGCTCTAACAAAGCGTTCGGGCATTAACCGACCCTCTTTGGCAGGTCGCCAACGTCATTAGCGGACCCACACAGCACACTCCCGCAGCATGTATTGGCGTGAGTGTTCCCACACACTCCAAGTGAGAGTGCGAAAAGAGCATGGATGGAGACATTCCCAACCACATACAAATTACCGTGAACCTCTCGGAGGCAGACACCTCCCTCTCACAACCCCCTCCTGCATGCACCTTCACACCGGTACCACTGCCCCACGCGATGACCCCCATGACGGACCAACCAAAGACGGCCCTTAACATAAGGCTGCCACCATTCACCAGGAAGAACGCAGCGTCTTGGTTCTGCAGGGTTGAGGGGCAATTCAGAATAGCAGGCTTGACTGACGAGGTGTTGAAGGCAGACATCACCATTAACGCCCTCCCGGAGGAGAGTTATAAGAAGATTGCCTCATGGTTGATGACAACGCGGTCCCCGCCATCTTCCAAGAACTGAAATCCACTCTCGTCGAGACCTGCTCCCTACCGGTCTCTGAGAAAGCTGCCCGCGCCCTTGACCTTGCCCTCAACCCCTGGAAGGAGGGAAACCTCCCGGAAGTGTGGCACGCCCTCCAGGACCTCCTCCTCCTCCCTGAGACTGCAGCAGCAGCAAGCGCAAGGAAATCAGTCTGTCGAGGGAGATCTTCCTGCGGCAACTATTGCTGGAGGTTCGTGGGCAGATCACAAACACATACACCCTGCCGGTTGAGGACCTAATCAGGTTGGCGCAGCAGCTGACGGACTCCATGAAGGCGGCCAAGTGGGCAACCACGCCTGCACACTCCGCCTCCTGCCGGAGGAATCCACCATGGAGCCTGTCAACTCCACTGAGCAGAAAAGGTTGTCCCACCAGAAGAGGGAAGGGCCTGGGCTATGCTACTTCCACTGGAGGTTCGGGAGAGCCGCCCAGAGGTGCGAAACCCCCTGCCCTTTCTTCCCTTCAAAAAAACGGAGGCGGCGGTGGCCAACCCCAAAGGCAGCTGTGGCAGCAACAACAAAAATACCCAGGGGTCCCTTACCAGTAGGGTTTTACGTCTGCGATGCAATCTCCAGCAGGACGATGTTGGTCAACACTGGAGCCATGCGTTCGGTGTTTCCACCTTCAGGAGAAGACCGCAGACATCCGCCGGACCCGACTACCTGCCTGACGGCTGCAAATGGGTCCCCCATCCTCTCCTATGGCACCAAGCTACTGTCGATCTCCATCCTTGGCTGGAGGTACAGCTGGGAGTTCATCATCGCAGATGTCAGGACTCCACTCCTGGGGGCGGACTTCCTTGCCCACTTCAGTCTGGCAGTCGACGTCGGCCGCAAACACCTGCTAGACACCCAGTCCTGCCAGTCCCAGCCCTTGTCACCAGGCCCCAGGGAGCCTGCCATCTGTTCCATCGCACCCCACCAGTATGGTTCCCTCCTGAAGGAGTTCCTGGAGGTCTTCAAACCTGAGCTCCGCCAGATGCCTGGGACTCCTGCCGAACATGGGATATACCACTATATCAAGACAAAGGACCCCCTGACGCATGCGAAGTTCCAACAGCTTCCCCTGCAGAGCCTTCAGGGGGCCAAAAAGGCCTTTGCAGAGATGGAAAGGATGGGCATATGCAAAAAGGCTCCCAACCTGTGGGCTTCCCCTCTTCACATGGTGCAGAAAGCAGACGGCACCTGGAGGCCCTGCGGAAACTACAGGTGGCTGAACCTGGCAACAGAGATGGACCACTACCCCCTGCTGAACATGCAGGACCTGACGGCCTCTTTCCATGGGGCCAGGATATTCTCCAAAATGGACCTATTAAAATCTTATTTTCAGGTCCCAGTAGCTCCGGAGGACATCCCCAAGACCGCCACCATCACGCCCTTCGCCTTCTCCACCTTCGGCCTGAGGAATGCGGACACAACCTTCCAGAGGTTGATGGACAGCATCCTGGGGGACCTGGACTTCTAAGTCTGTTACGTCGACGATATCCTAATCTTTTCCAGATCTCGGGAGGAACACCTGCGACACATCTGGAAGGTCCTGCAGTGCCTGCAGGAGAGTGGCCTCGTCACCAGGTTTGACAAATGAACCTTCGGCGTCGAGAAGGTGGAGTTCCTGGGCCACGAGATGTCCCCGGAGGGCGTCCACCCGATGTCGTCGAAGGTCGAAGCCGTTGAGAAGTTCCCCTCCCCTACCTCCAACAGGGCTGTACAAAAATTCCTTGGGATGGTCAACTACTACAGAAGATTCATCCCAGGGATTGCTCACACCATGGCCCACTTGACGGATGTCCTCAAGGGACGCCCAAAGACCTTAGTGTGGGGCCCCGACCAGCAGAAGGCTTTCTTCCTGATGAAGGCCTCCCTCGCTAAAGCAACATCTTTGGCCCACCAGGACCCCAGCGCTCCCCTCCAGCTGATGACGGATGCCAGCGACGTCACCTGCGGAGCAGTTCTGTAACAGGTCATCAGAGTGTCTCCTCAGCCCATTGCTTTCTTCAGTAGGAGGCTAAACCCCGCCGAGTCCTGCTATAGCACCTTCGACCGAGAACTCCTTGCAGCATACCTGGTGGTACAGCACTTCAAGTTCCTCCTGGAGGGGATGCCCTTACAATATGGACCGACCACCAGCCACTGGTCCACGCCTTCACGAAGCTGGGCGACGCATGGTCCTCTAGGCAGCAGCGGCACCTTGCAGCCACCGCGGAGTTCACCTGCATCATCAAGTACCTCCCCCGCAGGAAGAACCCGGTAGCCGATGCCTACTCGAGAATCGAGATCGATTCTGTGCAGCTCAGGATCGATTACGAGGACCTCGCATGCGAACAAGCTGCTGACCCTGAGACCCCAGCCTACTGTACAGCCGTCACGTCGCTGAAGTGGAAGGACGTGCCCTTCGGCTCAGGAGGATCAACATTACTGAGGGTTATCAGTGCTGGACGCCCCCGCCCCCTGGTACGTGCCTCCAGACATTGGCTGGTTTTCAACATCATCCACAGCCTATCCCACCCCTCTGGAAGGACAACAGCCAGACTGCTGACGGAGAAGTTAGTCTGGCACAGCAAATGGAAAGACGCAACAGCCTGGGCAAGACAATGTATGCAGTGTCAGACAAGTAAAGTGGGGCGGCACACCGAATCAGGAGTGGGCGAATTCCCCCAGCCAAAGAGACGTTTTGGGCACATCCACATCGACATAGTAGGACCTCTTCTCCCATCAGGAGGAACCAGATACCTACTGACAGTCGTCGACCGCTCCACCAGGTGGCCCGAAGCTACGCCCATGGAAGAAGCCACCTCCAGTGCATGCGCGGAAGCCCTCCTCTCCAGCTGGATCAGCCGGCGTGGTGTCCCGGACGACATAATGACAGGCAGGGGACCCGCTTTCCTGTCCGAGCTGTGGACCGCTCTGGCACGTCTAATGGGGTCCACTCACCACAGCACCACTGCCTACAACCCTGCAGCCAACGGAATGGTGGAAAGGTTCCACAGGTCTCTGAAGGCGTCCCTCATGGCTCGTTGCTCCTCTGAAAACTGGAAGTACCAGCTGCCCTGGGTCCTCCTCGGGTTGAGGACCGGCCCCAGAGCCAACGGCGACCCTTCCTCAGAAGAAAAAGTCTACAGGGAGACTCTGGTAGTTCCAGGGGAACTCGTCGCAGAGAACAGGGACGACATAGGAATGCAGAGGATCCGAGACAGAGTTGGAAAGTTTGCCCCCTGCCAAAAGACATTCACTGACAGGACGTCCCCCTTCATGCCCCCCGAGATGTCCTCCTCCACTCACGTCTTCGTCAGGGACGACGCCATGCGCCCACCCTTGACTAGGCCCTACAGGGGGCCTTTCCTTGTCCTGGAAAGGAACAAGAAGGCATTCCAAATATCCATCCATGGGCAGGAAGACTGGGTGTCAATAGATCATCTCAAACCCGCATTCCTGGAGGGGGGCAACAGAGGTGGACCCCAAGATCTCCTGCAGGATACGGCAGCCCCTCAAACAACCCCGATCTTAGGAAGACGACGAGGGCGTCCCCAGAAAACCCAGAAACCTGACGGAAATGCACCCCAACAAACCACTGCAAAGGACATCGGGGAAGGTGACCACCCTCTCCAGTTAACATCAAGAAAGAGAGGCCCCTCGTCGTCCCAGGAGATACCTGGTTTAATCGGACGTTACCTCTCTCTTGTGGGGGGGGGGGAGTATTGTAAAGTCCTCGCTCAACACGTTCTCTGTGGAGAACATCCCGTTTTCTGCGGTGCCTTTCCGCGACCTAAGGTCGAACGAAATATATATTTATCATCACAATTGTAAACTGTGTATTTGTTGTCTTTCCTAGCAATCATGTATTATGTACAAGTAACAAGTTATTTATTTCATATGTCAGGCGTTGTTTATCACTATGTTCTCTGTGTGAACCTGTCCTGTTTTTAAGGAAATAGTTTGACCTCAGGTCACCTGTAAATCTTTGTACCAGCGGTATCTGCAAACAACGCAGACGTCCGCATCCTGCTTTATAAGCAGCTAATTTCATCAATAAAGCAGCAGTACTTGTCTCCCTGCTCATTATTTCGCACCTTTCTCACGTGTGAACTGTAGACAGAGCGGCATTTATATTCACCCAGATGATAATGCCCAAGCCCTTAACTTTGTTCACTGATCTAAAATACGACTTTTTTCAAGTAATAGCTGGGATGAGAGCTCTAAGAAGTAAGCTGACATTCGATGACAACTAAGCTCTCTTATAAGACTGGAAAAATGGTCCTGGGGATCCTGAAGCCATGGATTTGTGATGAAGAACAAGACTGTCCTCTTCTGGCAGATGTCTAACAAGACTTTTGTCACTCAGGAAGAGAACACTACCCTGGTGTTCAAGATTGCTAAGGACCACATCGCCCTCATGCCCATTTCACCATTCAAGGATAGAGGAAGCTGATGGCCCTTTATTTCTCGTCCAAAAGAATCCGGACACACCAAAGGGATTTACCAAGTAGCAGCTTTGAATAGTCCAGTTGTTATGGCATTATGATGATATCCACCAACTAATGCCACATGGGTGCCTGCAGTTTGTTAGCCCTTGATTGGTACAGCAGATGGAGTAACATTCAGAACAAGTTCCTACAACTGATATGACAACATTAAGATGCTGGTTATGCCCCCAAACACTACCCCTCCCATCCAGATTATGTACCTTTGTGCACAAAAGTCCATTACCTTAGCCATCCAGAGAGTGAACACGAATCCGCTGACTATGAAATACCGAAGCAGTTGACCAAGTAACTAATGGAAGACCAACAGATGTCACACCGTAAGGGCATATGGGAACACGGAGGAGGCGTGGGAAGCAGGTATTTTTCTTGAGCATAGAGTAAAGCTTCCATATTCTAATATTGTTAAGAAAGTGATCGTAAAGTTTTTGTTGTTGATGATACTGGGTTTGTGTGTAAAATGTGCAGTTAGGGAAATAAGCGAAATAAATATGAGAATAAAAGTGCTTAGGAAGTCAGCATTCATGAATAAGTATTTCCTATGGATTATCGTATCTTATCAACAGACATGACTGTCCACAAGATTGATACAAAACATTTCAGCAACAGCGTTTGCGGGTGGTGTTCTATAATCTGCAAGACACCTCTTGTAAAAAAAGACATTTTTAGTAGTAAATTAGCAAAATTTTCAGTCCACTTACGTTATTGCTGGTGCATCATCTATATGTAAACATTCACAGATCTGTTGTATTTAGTTATATTGCGTGATTGGGCCAACATCCATAGTGAAGTTGGGCGATATGGGTGATGACAACCGAATGCCAGTTTTTAGACACTTACAAATTATGGCTATACGTAATAATTTTGAAATACTAACACAAAATGAAAGATTCAGATACTTTCACCAATGTAACAAATTCATAGTCAGTAACAACACAGAAAGAAAGATGCAGACAAAAATATTAATAACAGCACAGAAAAAAAGACAAATGATAAGAGAGAGAGAGAGAGTGTGTGTTTTTTTTTTCCGGGTAAGTGGTAATCTAATAGACGTAACTAGCGAACGATTTTTTTTCAGTATGTATTGTTTGGCGGTGTGAGGTTACAGCAACGAAAATGAGCTGTGAATTGAATGACCTTTTACCTGTCCAATTGTGATTATTGTTAACGTAGACTGCCATGGTCATGAAAACTATTAATCTACAAACATTATGATGGTGTTGACACTTTTAAATTAACATAACAGTCTATACCAGTGGTTCCCAACCTTTTTCAGGTGACCCCAATTATGTTTTTCAAGATAGGACTGCGACCCCAATAATTTAGTTGCATATCTATGTGTTATTAAAACTATATATTACTAGTTGTCGGCTATAAAAGTAAGGAACGACAACTATTATGAGTATGTGTAAGAGAGATACTGTAAGGTTGTGAAAGACAAAAGTAACATAATTGAATTTTATTAGAACTACAGCATTGTGAATTTTAAAGCCTGATATTAATCAAAACAACCACTTCTAAAGTAATATTCTGTCACATTCCTCAAAAAATAAACTAAAAGGAGTACCTGTTTTCTGTGAAATGATAAATGAATTTCAATGGGAGCCTTGGGCCTGGATCATGTTGCTAAGTTTCTCTATTCGTGGTTCAGTCTTGGAAAGTGCTACCCTCAAATCATGTTCGGGTTGCAGTCGATTTCTATATCTTGTTTTGATGGCAGTCAGAGCTGCAAATCCTGCTCACACAAATAGGTTGTAGCGAAAGGCAACAACATTTTCACAGCCTCGCATCCAAGGACTGGTTTCTCTTTCTTCACAGCAGTCCAGAACACACCTAGTGTTTGTCGTTCGAAATTAAAACGAAGAGTTTCATCATGTTGCACCTCGATGAGCTCCTCTTGCAGATTTTGGATAGAAGACGCACCACTTTTCATGAGCATTTAAAATCAAATTCATAATTGTTCAGTTACAGTTCAAACAAAACATTTTGTTTGGATTGTCACACGCAGGTATGGGGGAGAATAAACAAATAAATATGGGTTTTCGAAGGCTCAGCTGTTATGAACACTGTGAATAGCCTATCATCCACTGACATACTGTGGTGCAATATCTTGTCGGCAAGGGAAACACTCAATTTTAATTGTCGGCACACGCACCACTTTTCATGAGCATTTAAGAATTTTATAGAATCAAAGACTACAACCATTCAGCACATTCCATATCAGTAAACAGGTACAATAAAGTACATCAACTTACCGAATACGACGAACAATGTGCAGACAGTGTTTCCCGGTGCGACAGTACAGCTGGAGTGGAGTACCAGCAGTACAGGGGCTTGAGGTGGACAAGGACGGTAATGCTGTTCGCGTACCAAACGCGTATGGCACAGTTCAGGGTTGCCAGCATTACAATTCAGTGTCCTATATTTATATATAAATGGAAATATACACAAATAGAAAAGTAAAGATCCACAATTGCGTTTGTATATTTTTCTTTACTAATCTTTACTAAGAGATCAACTAAATGGCTTAGATTTTTTTATTATAATACGTTGTCTGGCTGTAGCCTCCAGTAGCTATAGACAAGTTTGATACAGCATTGGCAGTCAGGACTACTACATTTGAATAATTATATAATACACAAGCAAAAATTCGCAACTATCCCTCAACTAATATTTGATTGTATATCCTAGAATTAAAAATTGACTGTTTTAAGGTCGAGGACTTGGCGACCCCAGGAAAAACGCTTGGCGACCCCAGGGTTGGGAACCACTGGTCTATACCATAGGTTTAAAGATGACACTACCCATACCTGTGGTAAGAGGTATACCTTTGGTAGGAGGTGACTTGGGACACGCACAAATGCCAGTACAAATTATAGAACAGCGTAAAGAGATACAATAAACTATAGGAAATACTAATTCATGAATACTGACTTCCTAAGCACTTTTATTCTCATATTTATTTCTCATATTTCCTTAACAGCACATTTTACACTCAAACCCAGTATCGCCAACAACGAAAACTTTACGATCACTTTCTTAACGATATTAGGATATGGAGACTTTACTCTATGCTCAAGAAAAATACCTGCTTTCCACTCCTTCTTGTTCCCACATGCCCTTACGTGCGACATCTGTTGGGTCTTCCATGAGTTACTTGTTCAACTGCTTCGATGTTTCATAGTCAGCGGATTCGTGTTCTCTCTGGATCAGCGGAGGGAACGGACTTATGTGCACGATGTACCAAGGGACCATTGTAAGTAGGTCTACCATTAATGGCAAATGATGTAGAACTTGGCCCACTTTCTCCGTGTAGCCTTGATAGGACAGAGGAGTATCAAATAACTTTAACGTCAAGGGTAGGATCGCCTACATTGTTGATGCCTAGAATAAAGTTCAGTCTCCTTTTCTGAATGCTATCTAGAGGAAGATATGGTTTGACTGTATTCATGACTTCATGGGCTTCCTTTCTGTTGAGAGCGCTGATATGGGATACTGAGAGATTGTTGTATGAGGTCAAGTTCAATTTAGGTGGATGAAAATGCCTTGAGAATCTTGGAGTGAATTCTGATCTGTCATATTGCAACTTGTGAAGCGAATAAGTTTATGTTGTGAGACTGTAGATATTTCTCCTGAAAACATGTCTCCCCATCAAAAAATAAGATTCCAAGCCTTAGGTGGTGTGCAAGAGATTGCCTCTTCAGGTAGAGCTGGACATTTTACAACAAATCAGTGAAACGTTGTGCCAGTAGCAATGCCAAGGCACTGAAAATTGCTTGGTCAATTGTTGTCTCTGTAGTCCTTCAGAAAAAGGATGCTATTCTTGCTCTGGTCAAAATTTGTTCAAGCGCTGAATGGCTGGAAGTCCCCTAGTGCCTTGCTAGACAGCTTAATTTCATAAATCTTTAGCTGCCAAGAGAATTTCTTTCTCCTACAACCCAGTCATGGAAGAGATGGGGATGCTTTTGTCCAACTGTTTTCAGGATATGAATTTAAGGAGACCAGCATATACAGTAGATGATAATGACCAAGCCCATAACGTTCCTTATTGATCAGAAAGAGGGAGTGGAGATTCAAACTACAAGGGGACAATTTTGAAGGTCATGGCTGGTATGAGGGCTTTAAAAAGCAAGCTGATGTTTATGCATGACCACTACCGTGAGATTGCTAATGACAAGATTGGTAAAATATTCCTTGAGTTCCTGGAGCCATGGATTTGTGATGAAGGCGATTGTGCCAGTGTCGAACAAGACTTTTGTCTTCCAGGAAGAGAAGACCACACTATTGTTCAAGGCTGCTAAGGACCATTCTGCCCTCGTGCTACTTTCCGGCAGTGAAGGATATATGAAGATCCTAATAATAATAATAATAATAATAATAATAATAATAATAATATCCTTTATTGGGGCTCAGGGCCATATACATGGAATATACAAATACAATACACAGTCTAGATACATAAGATAGCATGATAAAAATAATAATTGGCAGTATCCACACAGTTGCTGCAGAGGTAGAAAGAATAGAATTCATAATAATGCTAATGACAGTAATTATTTGGAGAATAACAGTAATATATATATATATATATATATATATATATATATATATATATATATATATATATATATATATATATATATATATATATATATAAAATATATATAAAAAATGCTAAAAATAAAAAAACTGCAGACGATTAATTTCCCGCTAGGGACCTTAGGTGGTTACAGAAGGTTAAATACGAATATCGAAAATTGCAAAACTCTTCAATGATATTAATCACAGTAATAATAAAAAGTAAAAATACCAATAATAGCAAGAAACGTAGAAATATAATAATAATAATAATAATAATAATAATAATAATAATAATAATAATAATAATAATAATAATGGCAGATTCTGGGGATGACACTTCATAACTGCAAAAATAGAAAATAAGTCATTTAAGGAACAGACGCCTCATTATCCCATCTTTTCTACAATTTAGATCTTCTTGCCTCACTGCTTAAGATGCTTGTATGAGCGAACTGCTGCTGTTTCTTAGTCGGGTGATCAAACTGGACATTGTTCGCCTAACAATGATTTTCAAATTATCCAGGCGGTTCGGTTTTCTATGAACATCTGCGTGGCGGAGCGATAGCTAGGAGTGTTTGTGAGGCGTCTCAGAATGTCATTGTGAACAACAGTGATATGTCTAATGGTCTCTCGGGTATAGTTCGTCCACTCCCTCTTTCTGATCAATAAGGAACGTTATGGGCCTGGTCATTATCATCTACTGTATATGCTGGCCTCCTTAAACTCATATATACTGTATCAGTACGAGCGGAAGAGCAGCAGTCTCGTGTCTTGGTGACGGATGGCAAACCTCCTTGCAATCATGTTGCCAGTTAACTGCACATAGTTTATGACGCCTCTGTTCTATGTCTGCCGTACCTTTTAGGCCGTCCGTGATGATGTGGTCCAAAGACGGAAATTCAGGCATGAATTCCAGACGATGATTTCCGAGGAAAATTTGCGGTTCTGCAGTATGCTTAAGCGATCTCGGGAGCAGCGACATACACTGGGTTTTCGTTTCGTTGTATAATATATCAAATTCCCCTGCATATTGACGGCAGGTGTCGATGAGTCGCTGGAGACCTTGCACCGATGGGGAAATCAGAACCATATCATCAGCGTAACAGAGGTCGTTTATTTTTGTTTCGTTGACAGTGCATCCGATTGGGAGTGAGTTCAGTTTGACATTCAGGGCATCTGTGTGCGTGTTAAACAAGTATGGAGAGAGAATGCCCCCCCTTGCCGGAGCCCGTTTATGGAGCCGAAGGTGTACGACAATACGTTACCCCATTTGACACAATTGCTGTGTGTAGAACCAACAACATAAAATGCCAATTAGATATAGAGGTGTGCCTCGTTTGTGCAGCTTCAGGAAGAGCTTCAGATAGTTTACTTTGTCAAAGGCTTTTCTCACATATACAAACCATAGGAAAACAGGAGAGGCCGATGAGAGGTAATAGTTCAGCAATTCTTTCAGGATGAATGCAGGTGTCGGTTGAGTGGTTTGCTTTAAAGCCGAACTGGTTGTCAGTAGTGTGTAGAAAGGGGAGAAGTCTCACTAAAAGAACGGACTCAAGTATCTTCGACGCAATTGTAATTGCAATCGGCCGATAATTGCCAGGGTCAGCTGCATCCTTTAGCTTCTTTTTTTTTTTATTAACGGTATTAAGTGAACTAAGAGTAGGGAGCCTGGGAGAAACTGGTAAATTATGCATGCATTGAATAGAGCAGCTAGCAAAATGTAAGTTATCGGGTGGCAGAATTTGAAAGCTTCAGCAGGCAGACCATAGCAGCAGGGCGATTTATTATTAGGTAGGTGGTTTATGGCATCGCTGATGTTACCTGGCGTAATACTATCAGCGAAATGAAACTGAATATTATCAGTAAGGAGGTTATTACATCCCTTCAGGAATCTTGATTGTTTATGCATTTCAGGATAGTGCTGAAGTGGTCGCCCCACATTCTTGCGATAGCTTTGTCACCGACGGCTTCTACTTTCTGTGATAGCTTTTTAGTTTTGGGAGTTAGGAATTGAATTTCCTTCCAAAGACGGGGGTAATCGCCAGATTCTAGTTTTTTAGACATTGCATCAGCTCTTAGTTGCTGTTCATTCAGTCTGCAGTGCTTAAGGCCAAGTTTGAACTGCGCTCTCGCCTTCCTCATTAGCAGTGCAAAGTGTCCTTCTCTCGGGCTACCATTTTGCCTCCACAGTAGAAACATTTACCGTGAATTTGTATATAGATCTTTAACCAAGTCATTCCAACCTGGTATATTTCGATTTCCCATTCGACAGATCCAAAGAATCTAAAGGGATTCAATAAACTGGAGCTCTTATTAATCCAGAAATGCAGACGTGATGAAATCCACCAATTACTGCCACTTGGTTGCCCATGGTTTCCACCCTTTGAGTGGTAATCAGACGGAATAGCATTCTGAACAATCTCCTCCTCCTTGTAGATAATGCTGAATCATGAACAACTGGTATGACAACATTAAAGTGCTGCCTGTGCTAATAACCGTCCCATCCAACTTTTGTACCAAGGGATCATCTTGACAATTCGGGTCTACCCTTAGTGGCAAATGTTGTAGATCTTGACTCACCCAGTTTCCCTGTCTAGCCCTGACAGAACAATGAAGAGTATCAAAGGAACTTCAGCTACATGACATGCCCAGGATAAAGTCCAGCCTCCTCTTTTTGGTGCCATCTGGAGGATTACATGGTTTGACTGTAGCATATTCATGACTTCATGGGCTTTCCTCTGTTTAGAGCATTCATATCGAACATCGTGAGATTCTTGCATAAGGAAAAGTTTAATGCTTTCGAATCTCGTGAGAGCCACTGATTATTATAAGTTAATGGCTATCAAGCAGGTGCATAACTGTCTTTGGTCCATTGTAGTGCAATTTGAGCAAGAAATTAACTATGAAAGAAGTCAATCCCAACACTTTGGAGAATAGTTTTAATATATCTGCTCTACGAGCAGTTTTACGGTTGTGCTTGGAGATACTGAAGAAGAAACATACCTGGCAGGCGGTCATTTCATTGTGCTGCAAACCACTTGCCCTCCGCGGTCCTTGACATTTGCATTAGGAAAGTCATCAAATCTATCCTCTCCACATCCATCATTGTTCTCAGGAGCTGCCTCTTCCCTCCCCACCCTCCTCCTCACTATCCACCAGGTAAGATAAACCCCAACAAACCTCCCCTCCCTCATCATCATCGGAGCTGACAGCTCTCGATAACGACAACTAGCCTCATTGTTTTAAGGGAAGATGGGAGAGGGAAGATAACCAACTTTGATTTGGTTGGCCAAGCTGAGTAACTTTTTTTTTTAGTTTTAAAGTATACCAAGGTTTTTTTATTAGGGATTCGTATCCTGTTTGGTGTTCATGTGAAACAGCGGGCATTTATTTGTATTTGAGGCCTGAGAAAAGTTATCTAAGGTGAAGGGCTTAGTGGATTACAATCATTCGGAGTCCACTTCTAAATCTCTCAAAAGAGATCCAGTTTGGTATACAATAAAAGCTCTTACAAAAGTCATCACAATTACATAAAACCCCAAAAGTATAACCAGGGCCAATTACTTTAATTAATGATAAAAAAGGCTGTAACAATGGATATTGTATGGTACGTAGTTTTCAAGAGGAAGAACTTACTTTAAAACTGCAAATGCAAGTTTAAAGAATATTAAAAGAATGCTACAATAAATAATACTGTAATTATAGTAATACATGGAAATGAACAGTAAATCAAAGAATAAAAATTTGGTATTGATCTCTCTCGTACACACACATACACAGGGCTGTCATAACAGCACTGCATGGCAGGGGCAAAGTGTGGTTGGACTTATACTCACCCACTTACAAGAGGAAAAATTAAAGGTCGATAAAATCAAACTTACAGTCTGGTGGTTTCAACAAAAATTTTGTTACAAAATCAATATTTACATACAAAAACAAAGTACTATAAACCAAGAATAGATAAGCTCTAACATATATATATATATATATATATATATATATATATATATATATATATATATATATATATATATATATATATATATATATATAATAATAATAATAATAATAATTTATGACAGCAAGGTCCCCTAGAATCGTGGGGTCTTTGGGTAGCTGCCCAGTGTGTCCTTGCCTTGCCCAGTGTGTTCTTGCATTGAGAAATATCAACAATATTGACATTAATGAGTACAGCAAACCAAAGGAGGAAACCACCCCCCACCTCCCTCTCTCTCTCTCTCTCTCTCTCTCTCTCTCATGCTGTGGTTGTAAATGCCTGATAACAACTGATCGACTGATTTAAAACTTTTGACCTGAAAGAGGCACTTGATGCCATCGAGCGGAAGGAAGGGAGGTTAGAGTGCAGAAATCCAAAAATATATTGAAAGTAAAAGCCCTAAAAACAAAGCGCAAAAAAACAAAAATCCAAGATGGTAAAGAAAGTATATCTTAGTTTTACCAGACCACTGAGCTGATTAACAGCTCTCCTACGGCTGGCCCGAAGGATTCGACTTATTTTACGTGGCTAAGAACCAACTGGTTACCTAGCAACGGGACCTACAGTTTATTGTGGAATCCGAACCACATTATACCGAGAAATGAATTTCTATCACCAGAAATAAATTCCTCTAATTTTTCATTAGCCTGCCGGCGACTCGAACTCGGGCCTAAGTTAAGTAAAGCCAGACCAAGAAAAAGAGGGAGGGGGAGAGAAGGATATGAGCAAAATAAGAGAATTAACCTATTTCAAATTCCTCTCTATAAGAAACAAATTTATCCAAACCTACGACCTTAAATTTGTAACAGCTATCAATATAACGGTATCATATGATTAAAATGACTGGAAATGGGTGATTATATGAGGTTCGCAAACAGCGTTCGTTTTAGATTACACCCGCCTTTTGCTGGCACGGTTCTTGCTTTAAGGGAGCCCATAATGTTGCAAATAAGAGATATGGTGCATCTTATCCATGGACGATGAAATACACGATACGAACTATACTAGGCATCTCAAGTTTCAAGTACTTGTAAGAAAATGGGACAAGTTTCGAGTACTCTTTTTGAGGGAACGATTTTAGATTACTGAAGTAAACGCTTGTTAATAAAAAAATATAAAATTTACAATTTACTTTAATATTACTTTACGCTCTCTTTCAAGAACCCAGTCTGAAAAGGAAACTGAGGCCAGTTGATGTAAGTAAATGTAAAAGAAGGCAGACTACGCACATCTCCGCATAACTCGCATCGGGATACCGGTCACGACTCTCAAATTCTTCTGCATCGGTGAAATAAGTTGTTGTTGGTCTCGAACTTTTTAATGCAGTTTCCTTTCACCGACGCTGCAACTTGTCTACGAGATTTTCTTATCTGTTTAAGACTAAAAAAAAAAAAATAAAACAGTCGTTAAGCTCATCCTTTTTAGCTATTTCAAAATCATCATCATTCAAAGGAAATACGAAATTTAAGCTAATCTGGTGCAAGAAGGCTGTCGTTAAAAGAAATACAAAAAGCTTAGTTTTCTTTTTTCTTGTCTGTTTTCTTAGAATAGTTTATTATTATCATTATTATTATTACTGAAATAGAACTCGTAGGTTTTTGTTGATTTCTCTGTATAATTGTCTTATATATATTTAACGTTCTCAAACTTTCGTGGTACCTGTATCCAGAATATAAAGATCTGGATCTCGTTATGAGGGAATTGTACAGTGGGAATCCAGACAAACGAAGGGGTTTCATTTTTCTGTCATGATTAATCCTACCTTCATTATTATTATTATTATTATTATTATTATTATTATTATTATTATTATTATTATTATTATTATTATTATTATTATTATTATTATTATTATTATTATTATTATTATTATTCAGAAGATGAAACCCAGTCATATGGATATGAACAAGCCCACAGGGGCCACTGACTTGAGATTCAAGCTTCCAAAGAATATGGTGTTCATTAGGAAGATGTAAGAGGAAGTAAAGGGAAATGCATAAATAGAAGTCGGGGATGATTCATCCCTGTAGACTCTACACCTTTTTTTCTCAAGGTATCAGCATATCGTTGGATGTAGAGAGTGAGTCTTCACCAATGTGCCATCGATGAGACCATATGGGTGACCCTCGACAAGCTCTACAGAGCTTGTCGAGGGTCACCCATATGGTCTCATCGATGGCACATTGTGAAGACTCACTCTCTACATCCAACGATATGCTGATACCTTGAGAAAAAAAGGTGCATAGCCTGTCCAGAAACTCTAAGAAAGATGCAATGCTAAGTTCATACTCCCTGCATATACCGCTGGTGTCATTCACTTCCTTCAATGATAGCAAACGACTACCGAAGCGCCGGAATGATAAATGAACTTCGGACAGTTGCTTAATTAATAATTTACCTGCTAAAATGAAAAACTTATACGCCAAGTTGAGAAGGCCAAATATAAGGTCAATGGTATACAGAGAGCCATTCTTTCAATGAAGTTTGTCTCGAAAAGGGTCTTCTTCCAAGATAATAATATTATTATTATTATTATTATTATTATTATTATTATTATTATTATTATTATTATTATTATTATTATTATTAAGCATAGAAATAAAAATTTTCTGGTGAAGGTAAGAGACAAAGCATCTTCTTGTGTATAGTTTTTGAAGCATATCATAACAATACACGATCCTTTGCTTTTCGAGGGCCACTGCTCCCATCGTTAGAGAAAATGTTAATCGAGATTATTCGACTAAGGTCTGATATGAACCACTGGTTTCTGGTCGGCCAAAAGAGACGAAAATTACTCTTGAGGCTCCATTTTACGCTGTCCTTGCAGATCTGACCCGACGTTAATTTTCGTTTGCATTTAAGATACCACCGAAAATTTTTTCCCATGGGTCGTAATATGGATTACCAGGTTAATGGCGCTGCTCTACGACTGAAACATTATCCCTGTTACTTCTATAGCCACATATAAAAAGCAAGTTTCGATTTTTATTAAGACGATAGAATTCATCCTGTCCAAGCTATGAAAGAATTTGTTTCCAACCACCGAGGGTATACTATTACTTCATGCTGTTTTCCCAAGTCTGGATTTTTAATTTTATTGCTTTCGAACTTCATTCAAAATCATCAAAATTCATTTGCAATTTTCACCAAACAGCACCAACAGGAGTAATATGTAAGACAGAGACTACAGGTATACAATGGTTAAAAACAAAAGGTACTGGAATACATTGTGAATTGAAGGGGTTGCAACCTCTCTTATGCAAGAAAAACAGGCAGGAATTTGGACAACTGTCTCTCTCAACATCCACGTAAGGGATGTCAGTATACCTCACATGGTGGACTGTGGGCATTAATAAATGATGTTTGCAGTGTCCCTTTGGTCCCGGCTGCACCTGTTTTTTAGCCTTTTATTTTACCTCCAATCCCTTTCCCTTTTTCTCAATCTTGCTGTTCAACCTCTCCAACTATTACTTCTAGTGCAGCTGTGTGGTTTTCTCTTAGTTCTACTTTTGGATCATCGTACACCATCTCCTTATTTCATGGATCTCTATCTTCAGTTCAACCACTCCAAACTCCCTCTTTTCAGTCTTAAAAAATGACACATGGAATACGAGTCAAAAAAGTCTCCAGCGTGGAGACACTGTAACGATCCTGGAGCCACTCCTGCAGCCAATGTCTTTTTCCAAATCGAGGGGAAAATCTGTATGGCTTATAATGGTTTGTTCCGGTGATTCGAGGGAGGAGGGAGAGAGAGAGAGGAGGGAGTAAGGGAGAGGGAGGAGGGAGTAAGGGAGAGGGAAGGAGAAGAAAAAAAAGGGTAACTGACAAAGAAATGTGAAAACGCCCACAAATTTTCTCCATTTCCGAAACGAATTCTAACAGTTTTTGCAGAATTTTTGTCATTTTTGGCCATTTCCGCTACGAGTTGGTTGTTTCAACTAGAAATTTCTAAAAACCCACAAACAATCATTTTACCAATTTCAGTTTGAAAGCTGCAAAAAAAAAAAGCTTATTTGGCGGTTTTTGCCAAATTTTGCAGAATTTTGGCCAATTTTAGCCGTCTCTGCTAAATTTTTGAAATTCGTCATATTTTGAGTATTTTTGCCAATTTCAGCTTGAAAGCAATACAAGACAATCTTGGCCGTTTTCAGCCGAATTTTGGGAATTTTTGACCGGTAATGAGCAAAATGGGTAATTTCCAGTCATATTACAAAAATACTTGGCATGCAGCTTCGGTAACAATAGTAAAAGCTCCCAGCTATATCAGTAATAAAGGGTTTGAAATTCAAAAAGACACATGTAATACGAATAAGAGAGTCGCCAGCACGGGGACACTGTAAGGATCCGCGAGCCAAGCCGACAGCTACGTCTTTTTCCAAATCTAGGTGAAATTATTCGAGTTACGATTGTTTACTCCGGCGATTCCAGAGAGACTGCTTGGTGAGAGAATGAAGGGGGAAGGAGAAGGGAGGGAGAGGAGGAGAGAGAGGGAGAGGAGGAGAGAGAGAGGGAGGAGGAGAGAGAGGGAGAGGAGGAGAGAGGGGGGGAGGAGGAGAGGATGGGGAGGAGGAGGAGGGAGGGGAGGAGGATAGGGAGGGAGAAGGAACGGGGGAGGGAGATAGGGAAGAAGGTGAAAATACATGGTAATGAAAAAATGCAAAAATCGGCCAAAAATTTTCTGCATTTCCGGAATGAATTTTAAGTTTTCCCGAATTATGGATACTTTGGTTCATTTCCGCTACGATTTGGCAATGTCAGGCTGAAATTTCGACCATTTCGCCGATTTCAGCTTGAAACCAGCTGAAATGCTCTTTCCACCGTTACTATAAAATTTTGGGCATTATTGCCAAATTTTGACCAATTCTGGCTATTTCTGCCATATTTCGCAAAACTCTTACCGAAATTTGTCAAAATCTTCGGATTTTGATAATTTTTTTTCCAGTTTCAACTTGCACGATGCACAAACAAGCTAATTTTGGCGGATTTCTCGAATTTTGGGCATTTCTGACCGAATATGGGGAAGACAAGCAAAATGGGTAATTTCCAGCCATATTTAAAAAAAAAAATACTTGGAGCAGCTTTAGTAACAGCAATAAAAGCTCCCAGCTATATAATGATAGAAATAAAACTCCTGAAATTCAAAATCGACACATGGAATACTAATAAAAGTCTTCAGCATGGAGACACAGCAAGATAGAATAGCACAGAATGTGGAATTCAGGCCAAAGGCTAATGGCAGGACCTATGAGGACATTCAGCGCTGAAAAGGAAATTGAAAGTAAGAAGGTTTTAAAGTTGTAACGGGAGGAAAACCTCAAAAGTTGCACTATGAAACCATTGTTAGGGAGGGTGAAAAGTCAGATGGAAGAAAGAGAATATGAATGGAGGTACAGTAAAAGGAATGAAAAAGGTTGCAGTTAGGGGCCGAAGGGACGCTGTAAAGAACCTTAAGTAATGCCTACAGTGCACCACGTGAGGTGCACTGACGGCACTAACCCCCTACAGAGGGGGAGACAGCAAGGAACCTGGAGCCAATCTTGCGGTCAGTGTCTTTTTCCAAATCTAGGGGGGAAACCATTTTGACTTATGATGGTTTACTCCGGCAATTCCGAAGAGAGTACTTGGTTAGAAGAGTGTGAGAGATAGGAGGGAGTAATGGTGGTGGGGGGGGGGTGGGAGAGGCGGAACGAGAAGAAAATACAGGGTAATTAAAATAAAATGTGAAAAATGGTAAACAATTTTCGAAATTAATTTGAACCATTTTTACCGAATTCTGGGCCTCTTCAGCCATTTTCGCTGCGATTTGGTAATGTCAGGCCGAAATTTCTCAAAATCCGCAAATTTCGACCATTTTGCCCATTTCATCTCAAGAAGCATAAAATGCTAATTTGGCCAATTGTGGCTATTTCAGCCACACTCCGGAAAATTCCTGCCGGAATTTGTGATAATCATCAAATTTTGAACGCACTTTCAGCTAGAATGCTGCTAATTTTGACTATTTTTGCCGAAATTTGGGCATTTCTGACAGAAAATGGGCAATCTCCAGTGATATTACTGTACATAAAAATGTTTGCAAACAGCTTTATTAACAATGATAAAAGCTCCCAGCTATATAGATGATAGATATAAAACCCATGAAATTGAAAAAATTACACATGGAATAAGATTAAGAAGGAGTCTCCAGCATGGAAATACTATAAAGATCTTGGAAACTATCTTGCATCCAATGGGTTTTTCCAAATCTAGGGGAAAAGTTTGACATGATGGTTTACTCCTGCAATCCCAGAGAGAATACTTGGTGAGAGAGAGAGAGAGATAGGGAGGGGGAGGAGGGAGGAAGAGGAGAAAATACAGGGTAATTAAAAAAATGTGAAAAATGACTGACGAATTTTCTCCATTTTCGAAATGAATTTTAACAGTTTTTTTAAAATTTTCGGGATTTTTGCCCATTTTTGCTACGTTTTGGTAATATCAGGCCGAAATTTCTCAAGATCCACAAATTTCAACCATTTTGCCAATTTCAGTTTGAAAGCAGCAAACAATGCTAATCTGACCGTTTTTTGCCGAATTTTGGGCATTTTTGCCAAAATTTCGTTTATTCTGGCCATTTCTGTTACATTTCGAAAATTGCTATAAAGATTTGTTAAAATCCTCATATTTTGGTAATTTTTGCCAATTTCAGCTTGAAAGCAGCACAAAAACACTAATTTTGGTCGTTTTTGCCGAATTTTGGGCATTTCTGGTCGAAAATGGGAAAAATGGGTAATTTCCAGTCATGTTACATAAAAATATTTGGAAAGGAGCTTTAGTAACAATGATAAAAGCTCTCAGCTATGCAAATGATAGAAATAAAACCCTGGAGCCAATCCTGCAGCCAGTGTCTTTTTCCAAATGTAGGGGAAATCAATTTGACTTTTAATGGTTTACTCCCACGATTCCGGAGAGAATACTTGGATAGAGAGAGGAGCGAGTAAAGGAGGGGTAAGAGGAGGGAGAAGGGGAAGGATGGGAAAATATAGGTATTTAGAAAAAAAAAAGTCCAAAAAGGATAAAATATTTTCTCCATTTTTAAAGTGGATTCTAACAGTTTTTGCTGAAATTTGGGCATTTTTGAACATTTCCGCTACCTTTTGGGAACTTTTCGAAATCCACAAATATTGAACATTTTGCCAATATCGACTTGAAAGCAGCACAAAACTCTAATTTCGCCGCTCTTGGCAAATTTTAACCATTTTCTTTACGATTTTTGGCCAATTCTGACCATTTCTGCCACATTTTAGAAATTTCCTGCCGAAATGTTAAAATCGTAAAATTTTGACCATTTGAAGCAGCACAAACAAACTAATTTTGGCCGTTTTTGCCGAATTTTGGGCATTTGTGGCCGAAAATGGGGAAAATTGGCAATTTCTAGCCTTATTACGTAAAAATACTTTGCAAGCAGTTTCAGTAACAATGATAAAAGCTCCCAGTTGTATAAATGATAGGCATAAAACCCATGAAATAAAAAAAATGATACATTTATTCAATATAAAATATTAAGAGGAAAAAACGAGTCTCTAGCGTGGATTCACTGTAAGGATCCCGGAGCCAATCCTGCAGCCAGTCTCTTTTTCCAAACTTTGGAAAATCAGTTTGACTTAGAATGGTTTAATCCAGCGGTTCTGGAAAGAATACTTGGTGTGAGAGAGAGAGTAGCGGAGGAGTGGGAGGGGGAGGGGGAGGGGGATGGAGCAAATACAGGGACATTCAAAAAGTACAAAAACGGCAAAAAATTTTTCTCAAATTTCGAGATGAATCTTAACAGTTTCTGCCGAATTTTGGGCATTTTTGGCCATTTCCCTTACGTTTCGGCTATTTCAGGAAGAAATTTCTCAAAATCCAAAAATTTTGATTATTTGGCCAATTTCAGGTTTTGCCAAGTTTTGTATTTTTTGTCGAATTTTGGCCAATTTTGGCCATTTCTGCCATATTTTGGAATTTTCTTGCCGAAATTTGCCAAAATCTCAGTTTTGATCCTTTTGTCTTTTTCCAAACCTTTGGAAAATCAATTTGACTTAGAATGGTTTAATCCAGCGATTCTGGAAAGAATACTTGGTGTGAGAGTGAGGAGCGGGGAAGGGGAAGGGGAAGGGAAGGGGAAGCAAATACAGGGACATTCAAAAACAAAAGTACAAAAACGGCAAAAATTTTCTCAAATTTCAAAATTAATTTTAACAGTTTCTGCCGAAATTTGGGCATTTTTGGCCATTTCCCATACGTTTCGGCTATTTCAGGCAGAAATTTCTCAAAATCCAAAAATTTCGATTATTTTGCTAATTTCAGGTTTTTGCCAAGTTTTGTAATTTTTTGCCGAATTTTGGCCATTTCAGCCATATTTTGGGATATTCTTGCCGAAAGTTGTCAGAATCTCAATTTTGACCCTTTCCCCAATTTCAGCTTGAAATCAGCACAAAAAAGCTAACTGTGATCGTTTTTGCCAAATTTTGGGGATTTTCTGATCGAAAATGGGCAAAATGGGCCATTTCCAGTCATATTGCATAACAATACTTGGCAAGCAGCTTTAGTAACAACGATAAAAGCTCCCTGCTATATAAATGATGGAAATAAAACCCTAGAATTTAAACAGTGAATGACTGAAAGTGCCCAAGTGCTTGGCTTTTGACAGCCTAAATTTTATAAATCAAGCAGTCTCGCTCATCATAGAAAAGCTCTAAAAACGACAATAATGCCATAGCAATTCGATATTTTAGACAAAATCACAGAAATAATTTTGTTACATACTGTTCAAAAACAATAATATAAACGCAAATGAATGCTTCCTAAGAAGATCTGCAAGGACAATATATGTAAAAAGAGAACCTTAAGAGTAATCACGACCATTTTTCCTTATGAAGGGGCTGCACCCTTCGAAATCGAAAGAATCCTGCATCGTTTTAATAATATACTTCAAAATTTTACACATTAATGTGTTTTGTCACCTGTATTATCATCAATATTGAACAAGGCAACAAAGACATGAACTATTACAATATGAAATGAGAAAACTAGAGCCTGATTAATTTAGTCTTTTCATATGCATACAAGATAGGTCTGTTCTTTGTGAACAGAGAGCAATAAAATGAAGTGATGCCTGTTATTTCATATTAAGTTAAAACAGAAATAGCAAAGGGAATATTAAATGGATACCAGGATGAAGCATTTTCGACTTTAAGTTCACCAACGTCTTGATTGGGTCAAAAATAGTAGTCCTGTTTAATGAATACATAAATGTATTTGTCATTTCTCTCAAGGGAAAAAGTCGCGCAATAATGTTTGGATACGCCATATGTATTGTAGTGAGAATCCAAATCCTCCACTACTCTGGATGTATGTATGTATGTATAGAATGCGTTAAAAAAAATCCTTCCCCGGCGCCAAAAATCGTCTGCAGGTAGACCTGCATTAAGTCAACCTTAAATGAGACCCTTTGTTTTACCATAATATCCGCTTATACCCCAAAAGAGGAAGAGGGCGAGGAGAGATTAACGGTTATTCTAGGTTGTCACGAATGTGAATGTAAACAAACAAATAAATAATAGCGATTGTTTGGAACGGTAAAGAAAACTAAGAATTTCTTTTCTTTAAGAATTGCTGGTATTGATTCTTTGTGGAAAATTCTCGAACGATGTCGAATTTAAAGCAGAACAATTTGCAGGAGTTCACAGTTAACGTTACTGCTAGCTTCACAGGAAACGATTATTTTGTGTGTGTGTATATATTTACACACACACACACACACACATATATATATATATATACTGTATATATATATATATATATATATATATATATATATATATATATATATATATATATATATATATATATATATATATATATATAAAAGCATATGTACATATGTATAAATGCATATGTATAAATGCAAATATTTATGTATGTATATATATATATATATATATATATATATATATATATATATATATATATATATATATATATATATATCATGATATATAGATATATATATATATTATATTATTATCATGATGGAGATGGGTCGATTAAAGTTATGAGCACCCTGCTCCTGGACACAAAAATCATCAGTTCTAATCCTACCCCGGTTGGAAGATTTGTTACATAATTGTTCTCTTCGGATATAAGTTATTCCCAAAGAAAAGTGAATTTGATGATTAAGTCATTTTTTGGAGGTATAAAAATATCCTGTTAAATACTCATATATGATGTGTTTTGAAATTAACAACATGCAGTGTTATTTTCTAGTTTGTATTTTCAAGCCTTTTCTAAATTCTTTCATCAGCAGGTGTTAAACAATTAAGGGTCCAATGAAGAAAAATACAAGAAAAGGCCGTATGTATACAACCCCTAAAGGGCAGAAGCCAAATTGAGTATTTTATTCCGGTATGTGTAGACCAATCCACCACATGTGAAAAAAGGGCTGGGTGTCAAATAGGAGTTTCAGGTGTGGAGTGCTTATCCTATAGCCGTTGCAGTATTAGAAGGGCGAATAATTCTTCCTATTGAAGGTTTGGGAGTTTTCCAGAAAAGGCCATCTAGTAGGGAAAGGTGTCGAGATCAGATTTATAATTAGTAATACCTCTTGGCGACATGTAGTTTATAATGAGGCGTAATACATGAAGGTCCCTAAACTGTATTGCCTTTGTATGCCACCATAGGTGGCAGGTGGCATGCGATACACCTCAGCAGACGAGTCCTCATCACCCTATACCCATGGCTTTGTGTGGCTCCCAGTCCTCACTTTGGCAGGTGTATCTGTACACCCGGTTGGCGTTCATCCGGTAAAGGAGCAGTTAATGGTTTAAAGAATGTTATATGATATTGTTTGATTGGTAGTATACAATGGGTGTGCTCCTGTCGGGCAAACGCTGTTGATGATGGTCCTTTCATAATTCTTTCATCCTTTTTTTACATGCTGCTAACATTTGATCTCTAAAAAAAGGCACACTGTGTTGCTGCTGAATACTCCAAGAAAGAAGGGCAACACCACAACAGCATCCTTGAGCAACAGCACATCCAAACATCTAAGTTTTGTAAGAGCTCCGTCTATATCCAACTGCAAGGGGAAGACTACTAGTCCAAAATTTTTCACATTCAGGGTATGACAAAATTTAAAAGGATCTCCAAAGCCCTGTTAGATGGCATACGAAGGCTGGCCAGCAACCTCATCAAGGATGTCAACCTCTTCCAAGACGGCATTAAACGCCCAAAGATGTGTGGGAATTTTATATCAGCTGTTTAAATGTTAAAACAGTCTCAGAAAATGTGGAATCCATTGCTCCCTGTAATTAGTCAGGTCTCTCTACCTACATGATACCTAGTGAAGAGATTGGTACACATCCCGACACCTTTCATTCAATCTTGCTACAGCTTTCCCTGTTCTGTAGAAGTCTTAGAACTAATGCAAAGCAATAACTCTGAAGGAATCATACCTCATTGAACGTGGAGTCCTTCCTCACTAAAGGGCTCAATGATGGGAATGCTGTTTATCCTCAATAAGGTGTATAATGACATCCGTATCCCTTCTATCAGTACCCCAAAAGAGACTCTGAAGATCCTTTGTATTTGCATGAAGGAAGCCCAATTCCGATGCCCATCAGACACGATGTACTAACAAACTGATGGCAGCATCTTTCATTCCCTTTGTGGTTGCTCTGTAAATTTCCTTGGATGCATTAAGGATTAAGTTCTCAGGGGGGAAGACATCTCCGTCATATAATGCCGATATACTGAAGACACTTATGTGAAAATATCTGAGTATGAAGCTTTTCTGTGACTCACAGAAGCCTACAAGCCCAAGTATGGCCTATGCTTTACCATAAAGAGAAGCACCAAAGGCTAGCTCTTCCCTTTGAGCATAAGCATACAGACTTTGGTGTACGTGAAGGCCGCAAACTTGGAGACAATGCTTCAGTAGAGCCAGTGAGCGCCTCTCATCTTACCTCAGTTCCACAGCTAGCACCTGATGTACATCTGCAATGCCCTCTTCCACTGTGGCACTCGTCAAAGCTACTCACCAACTTGTGGCTAAAGGCTACTTCAATACTGTGGTCATGAGGGTAACAAGAAGTCTCTAAAAATAGTGTGACAACCAAGATGACACCTGAGCCGATGATAGCAACAATGTTGCCTTCTGTTTAAAATCATATGTTCATGGTACATAAAAAAGGTAAAAAAAAAAAATTAATGAAGAGAGCATCCCCAACAATTCTGACCAGTGGAAGCACAGATAAGATGAAAACCATCTCATATCACCAATGAAAGCAGACAGATCTCATCCTTGAAAGATACACATCCCAAACAGATGAATTCCAAAGGGGCAATCAGGTTTACAGGCACCTATGCCAAAGTGAGGATTGTAGGCCACACAAACCTTGTATATCTGAATGGCAGGGTATATCAATTGGCAACTCTTGGTAGGTATGGAGTGCCTTGTGGAAATGTGTTTTGAGAGAGGTTTATCGGTTGGAATACATGGTTTCTAAAAAATCTCAAGTGTCCCAACGAAGAAGGAAAATGGAAAAGAAAGGAGCATCTTAAGTTACTGTTGGTAGAGTGGATGAAGGAACACATTGATAGATGCAATGGTGAAACCAGGAACAACTAGAGGTTTATGCGATAATTATCTGGTTGAAACAAAAGTCAATATAAAGTGAAGTCTCTTTTGTAGAGGAAGAGACCATAACGTTAAAAATGCAGTTAAGGTAAGTGAGTTTTTAAGACAGTGGTGAGAATGGCATATGAGATGATGGATAAAAAGTGGGCTAGAATATCAATAAAGCGAAAAGTACACAAAATTCGTTTATGTGGTGGTAGGTAGCAGAAGGATTGGTAGGCACAGATATTTAGGAAGTTAACGGTATGATGCAATGAGGTTTTGGAAAAGGCAAAACAGGGGTCTGAGGTGTAATTGCATGACAAGAGAGATCAGGAATGGGTTAACAAGAGTATGGATAAAGTAATCAACAAGAAGAGTGGGGAAAAGACAAAGGAAGCATGAAAATTTAGAGATTGTTCTGGGTAATTACTAAGTGGAAAAGAAATTCCTCTGAAGAGAATGCACCCCTTTGCTGAAAGAGTGAGTACTTTCGAAAGTTTTAGATTATAGAGATAATTAAAACAGATGTAGATGATATAAGAATGTTAAGAGTTAGCATAAACTGGAGAATGCTTGTGGAAGGGATTGTGAAGATATGTTACGGGTGACAAAGAGACTGGAGAATGGAGTAAGTAATGAGATGCTTTTACACGGTAGTAATGGTGGGACTGAATAGAAAAAATTTGAATACCATGAATCTGGGAAATTTATTTGGATAACGTTTCTTAGTATTCTGTAGAAGTTGTATGGCAGGATTCTGATTAAGAAGGTAAGGCAGAAAATAAGCCTGAAAAAAGGAAAATCAGTGTCAGGTGTAAGTAGCAAGTGTTTGATGTGAAACAACTGTGCTAGAAATGTGAATAAAAGTAATAAGCTATACAGAAGTACTGAAGCCTAGGGGAAGCTTATGACAGAATTGATAGAAATGCTTTGTGAAGGGTGCTGAGGCTGTATGGCGCATGTGGTAATTTGTAGGGAGAAATGAAAAAGCATTATGATGAAAGGGATGTTTGTGTGAGAATAAGTAAGACTAGAATGGCTGGTTTGATGTAAATGTGGCTCTCTGACATTTCCGTACATGAAGTAATGAGAGAAGATGAGAGAAGTTGAAGGAAATTTCCGAGAAATTTCCGAGAAATTTCCTACTAAGATTTGATACAGAGTTAGTCAGTGATATAAAAGGATCTGCAAAGATTATAAAGTATTTGAAAATGTGTATGGGTTGAAAGTTGAATGTAAGTATTAAGGTCAGTAAAGTAATAACATAACAGAGTCTAGTATGAAGAAGAAATTAATGTAGGAATGGACGGTGGAAATATATAATAAGAGTATGTAGACCATAATTATCCTCGATTTTTCAAACACACACTATCAACATATATATTTTTTTCTTTCTTTTTGGCACATTTTACTTTTCACGAAATTACAACGGTGTCAGTAGTAACCAGTAACAACCAGTCACTTGCATTATGTTCCTCGCAGTTCACTGGAGTCTTCGCTTCAACTGATAACTATAAACATTCCCGAAAAAAATAAACAACCTCCTCTCTCTTCTCTCGTTCGTCGTGCCAGTTTTTATCACTAGATTTCTCTTATTGTTTTGTATCCTTTGCATTAGCTTGCATTGCTGCCTTAGGATTTAAACCCAGGCTGTTCATTCCGACACTAAAATTACTTGCCCTGCTTACTCCAAATATACAGTATCTCACGGCATTTTATTCTTCCAAAACATTTCCACTTTCCTTGTTCATCTGTTCCTATACTCTTGTTTCCTTATTTGTTTTAATGCTTATTTATTCCTTTGGTTTATAAAGCGGAGAACAATGGAACGTGCAACTGAACACTCCCTATGTAGCCCGTATCTGACGGGTGATATGAGATTATATAATGTAAGAAAATGGAAAAAAGAGCATAACAGAATGAGACATACCTGTCCTATGAAAGGTGACAAATTATACTGTAGGCAATGAGGAAAACTGAAGTGGGGAGAATTCCAGAATGTCATCGCGATCATTGCTTATTTTATTTCCTCGAGGGTTTGGTGGTGATTAGAGGCTGGTCGAAAGGAAGGGAGCTGCTCTCTGAAATACAAATTGATAAATCAATAATAATAATAATAATAATAATAATAATAATAATAATAATAATAATAATAATAATAATAATAATAATAATAATAATTTTACACCTGAAAGAATGAAAGTTGTCAAATCACATTTATATCACACAGAGTTGAATTACTCAGTAAATGGAAGTAGAAACCAATTAGAGAGATCTCTGAATGTAGAGACCCGGTGCGCACACGTGTACACAATCTTTTACATTAACCAAGTTATCAAGTATCTAGGTTTTTAAGTTGGCGGAACTGTTAATTAGTACAGTACAAGGTACCCAAGAAGTCCTAGTTTCAAGTTACAATGTAATTTTCTTGACGCTTTAAGTAGAGGTTGCAGCTATGTTAAATAAGGTAATAGTGAAAATAGTCTGATTTTCCTAGAACCTAGAATGGATTCATAATTGCATCCTGTGTTCAAATATTTAAGCTTAAGCTTAAACCTGGTCAAGTTAGGATAACAAGAAACGGACTTAGTGGGTGTTAACGTGACCGTAAAATAAGACCTGTGTGTCCATGTGCCAAAGAAATATGTACCATATAGTTGCCTAGTTTAATAAGATGTGAAAATTTTTTTAGACTAAATAAAAGATTACATGTTGCAGCCTAGAAAGAATACTGGAAATAATTAACGTGCGACTCTCAAGTTTTATCCAACAGAGCTTATGAAATTGTTCGAATACATTTTAGCATTTTATTTCACTCAAGGATTTACTTCAAACTTCTCAAGAAAAGGAAATTTGTGTATAGTACGATATCAGTGTCACAGATACTATTTACTTCAACTGTAAAAATTTGGTTCTGCAACGATTTTATTTAATCGATGAGTCTCAAAAGTACACTTGGAAAGACTTCTCTTTTGGTTGGTCCCAACACAGGGGTTCATACCAGGCATCTTATTTCTTCAGTGCCTTTCCAACATTTAAGCACTGCCATTGTGCAAAGGACCTGTACAAACATAAAGACAAACAAATAAATATTAACCCGTTAAGCATTAATATAACCCTTATGGAATAAATTTCACTGAAGTGTTTACAAAGTAGGAAAAAATCATGTAAATGAATAAAACTAACTTAAAAAAAGGTCAACCCGAAAATGAAATAATTATTGTCCAGGAAAAAAGAAATAAACGTTGGCTCAGAATACAGATGGAGTTACTTCCAATGGAAACTGCCATTGGTTGCTGGAAATCGACTCTTTTGTGTCACAATACCCGTGTCACCACAAATCGATAAATACTGCTACTATATCTTCATATGTATATCAATTTTAGTCTTAAAAAAAAGTCCAAACAGAAACGCAGACAGGGCGATGCAACATATCCCGAAAAGGTGGCAGACTGAAAAGGTGGACAGTGGCTATTGCCTTGTCAGGCTGGTTATTTATGAAAAATACACAGTTAACTAAATAGCACAAATCCTTGCTGTGTTATTATTCGATGTTCTCAGAATTTTTCACTTTTTACTTCTTTACTCTCAAGCGGCAGAAGCGGAAGACAGAAAAAATAATAAAAATGCCTCCAAACAAAACGCCTTCACGGTTCTTATGATATGCATCTTTTTTTTTTTTGTAGGAATGTAATTTCATAAATGGTTAAATAACCAGCACTCTCTCCATTCCTCTGCAAAGACGTCTCTTTTGTCTAGGGTCTGTTTCAGGAATTCCAGTTCCTCCATTTTTCTTTGAACGCCTGGCTCTGAAGCCTCTCATAAAGCTAATTTATTGTTCTGGTCCCCCTCGCACCCCACCTCTCTCTCTCTCTCTCTCTCTCTCTCTCTCTCACTTGCAATTCCTTTCTCATGAGCGTGTTGAGTTTCTCTCTCTCTCTCTCTCTCTCTCTCTCTGGCGATGAGTTTAAGCTTTTCGCTGAAGGAGAGACGACAAAGTCTTCTCAGCACCATAGGACGAGAGGAGATGACACCAAGTCTTACGGCTACTGCTGTGGCAAATGTGTTTTCTTGCTGACAAACTTTTCAGAACGAACTCCCTCCGTTTCGCTTGTATATTTTCAAAGTTTTACAATTTCTGGGGATTTTTTTAGTTATGCTTTGAAGCTTTTATATTTCATAAGTGTTCCAAGATAAGGAGAATATTTGTTTTAATGGAGTCGTTGTAAGATGAAAAATTGTATTAAAAGCTGGAAGATTTTCCTACTTCAGTAAATATTATTTCAGTTCTTCTGAATGTTATAAAATATAGCGGGCAATATTATTTTGAATATACCTTTCCCTTTGTTCTGAGATGCTTTATCTTCCTACATTCTTTTATATCTAAAAGTCAATGAATCAATAAATAATCAAAGATTTTAAAAAATTTCATACAGCTATGCTTCAGCTTTTTTGGTACGCTTTACTCACTCGGTAAAATGGCGAAGAAAACACAGAACAAAATTATTATACTATATGCTTAAAAATGAGAATAATTTGTTTAAAGGTTGTAAATTCAACAAAAAGGGAAATTATTCGAATAGCCGGGACGATTTGAAATCGAGAAGCAGATGAGCCGTTGATATTGTAACCTTTATACTATGCTTAATGCGAAAGATTCTACCGAGTCAAAGAAGTTGTGAAAAATCCGAAGAGTTTCATACAAATCCTGAGATACTGGGAGAGGTCACTCTAGGGTCACTAGAGGTCACTGCTGACCTACTGATCATGTAAGGTTGTGTTGTCACCGGGACTAAGCAACGATGCAAAATTTCAAGTCCATCGGACGAAGGGAAACAGGCCGAAAATTGAGTTACGAGATTTGACCCAAACAGACAGACAGACAGACAGACGCAGGAGTCTAGTTAAATAAAAGCATGTAAAAACGTCAAATAAGGCGTAACACTCCTTGAAACATAGATACAGTATACAGTAGTTAATGAAGTCAATATGACTGTGGACATCTGAGTCCATTATTCAGATGGACCTCTCTCACACGATTAGTGACTCGTGGATTATAATAAAAGCGTATGCTCAATATAAATTGGATTGCAGGTATTTCGCATCCCCCTCCCCCCCACAAGAAAAAAGCTGGAGGGGGTGGGGTGGGGAATGAGGAAATGAAGGTCGTCATGGACTAGTTTAGATGAGTTGGAAGACTACATTCAAAGCTAATAGGATAACAATAGTTAGCCAAGGAAGAACACATCATTTATGGGTAAAAGTAAATCAAGGAAAAAGAAAGATCCAAGGGGTAAATGAGTTCTAAATATGAAGAAAATCATAATAGAAAGGTTTTTGTACGAGGGAATTGTGCAGTGGACAATAGGAACAATTATTCAAGTGTGGTGTTCTTTTACTATTTTCTTAGACGAGAGAGAGAGAGAGAGAGAGAGAGAGAGAGAGAGAGAGAGAGAGAGAGAGAGAGAGAGAGAGAGAGAGAGAGAGAGAAACCAAGATTTATTCTTTAGGTTTTGCACCTTGCTAAATAATGTCCTCATTTGTTATTTACTAATTTTAATATTTCAGTGAAAATACTTTTATTTTCCAAGAATCAGAAAGGATTCATTATTGCATCCTGTGTTACAATATTTAAGCTTAAGCTTAAGCCTGGTTAAGTTTGGGTAACGTGAAACGGATAAGGTGGGTGTTAACCTAACAAATTAACAGCTTGTGTCCATGTGCAAAAGAAAAATATACCATATAATTGCCTAGTTTAAAAAGATATAAAAAAATCTTTTAGACAACATAAAAGATTATAAGGTATTGCAACTTCTAAGAATATATTGGAAATAATTAACAAGGGAATTTAAGTTTTATTTTACATAACTTATAGAATTATTCGAATGAATTTTACCATATTTGGGGATACGCTAAAGTTATTACTTCAGATCTCTCAAAGAGCAGGTAACTTTTGGATAATACGATATCAGTGCCACAGACACTGTTGACTTAACTGTAAAAATTTGTTTTTGAAGCGATTTTAAGGGCATTTTTTGTATAAAAATAAAAAAAAAAATACATCCTTGAGTCTCAAAAGTCTGTTCGAAATCCCAGTAAAGTAGTACGCTTTGAAAGACTTCTCGGTTGGTTGCCACCAACACAGGGGTTCACAATAGGCGTCTTATTCACTTAAGTGCCTTTCCAACATCTAAGTACTGTCATTGTGCAAGGGACCTGTACAAGCATAAAGACAAACTAATGAATATCAACCAATCAACTAACCAGACATTAACATGACCTTCCTTATGGGTGAACATGCGACGTAGCGTTTCCAAAGCAGAGAAAATCATGTAAATGAATTATATTAAGTAAAAAAAGAAAAAGAAGAACCTGCTTACGAAATATTATCCAGGAAAAAAACATTCGATAGCTCGGATAAAAATGGAGCCAACTGAAATCGAAATGGCCATTTGCTGCTGAAAATCGACTCTGGAGTCACAGCATGTGCATCACCACCAATCGGAAAACCCCTCCAAATAGAAAAGTCAACTTGGCAGTGAAACATATCACGTAAAGCTGGCTGACTGACAAGGTGGACAGTGGCTACTGCATCGTCAGGCTGGTTATATATGCAAAATATCTACTTCACTAAGGTACCACAAATCCATGCTGCATTTTTATTCGATGCCCTCAGAATTGCTCACTTTTCACGTTAATATTCAAGTGCGAGACGAGGAAGACAGAAGAAAATAAAAAACAAAACGCCTACATTGTTCTTATGATAAGCATCTTTTTATAGGAATGTAATTTCATAAATAGTTAAATAACCAGCGCTCTCTCCATTCCTCTGCAAGGACTTCTCTTTCGTCTAGGATCTGCGTTTCTGGAATTCCGGATCCTTCCATTTTTCTTTGAACGCCTGACTCTGAAGCCTCTCATAAAGCTAATTTATTGTTCTGGTCGCCCACCCCCCGCTCTCTATCTCACTTGCAGTTGCTCTCTCATGAACGCTTCGTCTCTCTCTCTCTCTCTCTCTCTTGCGATGAGTTTAAGCTTTTCGCTCAAAGAGAGATGACAAAAGTCTTCTCAGCACCATAGGACGAGAGGAAAATATGACACCGAGTCTTACGGCTACTGCTGTGGCAAATGTGTTTTCTTGCTGACAAACTTTCCGAAACGAACCTCCTCCATTTCGCCTTTATATTTTCAAAGTTTTCCCAGTTGCTAGGGATTTTTTCAGCTATGCTTTGAAGCTTCAATATATTTCATAAGACTTCCAAGGTGGCGAGAAAACTCGCGTTTTAATGGAATAATTTTGAGAAGACAATTTATATAAAGGACTGAAGACTTAACTACTTTTCAGTTCCTCTGGTAGTTATAAAATGAAGTCTGCTTTACTGTTTTATCTATACTTTGTGTTTCGAGTTACTTTTGCTCCTTATACTCGTTCAGCTTAAAAGTCATTGAACAAATAATTAGACCAATTTTTAACCTTTAATGAAGCAGGGCTTCAATTATTTTGGGTAAACTTATGTCACTCGGTAAAAACAAGCATAGAAAAAACCAAATAAAAACCAGTTTGTTAACCTCAGCGTGAAATTTTTTACGAGTGAAACGTAATCCGTTCGAACAGGTAGCAAATTCATTGAAAAGGGAAATTTGAAGTAAAAAGAGTAGATGCACCACTAAAACTGTAACTTTTACATTCCGCATAGTGCGAACTTTATTGAATATTATAGGAACATCTTTATTTTTGCTGTGGTAAACCAATAGCAGGCATTTGGGAGGTAACTAATGGAGGAGAGTAGATACCTTTGAAGAAAGGAACTTGGTAGAGTTTCTGCAATGAATGTGGCAAACAGTTAATTACAGCGAGAACAAGAGTGGGAAAAATTTTTGTTTTAATCTGATGTGGGAGATACTGAAGTGACTGATGCTTTTTGGTAAGTGTTCAAGTCCAAGAAGAGTGTGCGTGCGCGCGCGCGCGTGTGCGTAGCTAGAAATAAATTATCACAAATTAGTAATTCAAAGGCTCAAGATGATGGGTACGGTCTAATGTTTTTGAGAAAACGTGAATAAAAACACTTAACACAAAGGGAAAAGTGGGTCCGAATTACGATCTAAATGCACAAGCAGATGAGAGAGAGAGAGAGAGAGAGAGAGAGAGAGAGAGAGAGAGAGAGAGAGAGAGAGAGAGAAAAATGTGAACAGAAGGGTGAAGATAAATATTGATTGGGATTTGGTTGCTCTGAATTTTGGCTTTTAAGAGAAATCAACTCAGAAGGGCATGAAAAACTCTTAAGCGAAGTTTTCTCTGAAGTATTTAGTCTTGCACAAAAGTACTAAAAGGAATTCGCAATTCGTGGACTAGATATGAAGCGCATTCCCAATATAAAATATATGTATTTGCCTCCATAAAAATTCTGGAAGAGAGAGAGGGGGCGGGGAATGAGGAACTGAAGTTCATCAGTGACTAATTTAGTTGAACTGGAAGAGTAAATTCAAAGAGGTTAGGATGAAAATTGTTAGCCCAGGAAGAACACTCACTTATGGGCAAAAGCTAAATAAGAAAAAGGCCTCATGTATTAGATTTGTTCTACATATGAAGGAAATCATAAAAGAATTAAACATTTTTAAGAAGGAACTGTCCAATGGACTAGGGAAAAATAATTAAATTGCTTTGTTCTTCAAAATTTTTACAGAGACTTGTTCATAACCATCCAGTGTGAGACTGGTAACTGTGTCACCAAAGATAAAAGCAATTTCTGACATGTCCCTGGCCTTGTACTTTAGTAGGCTATACATAAAATCTAATTGGAGGGCTCTGGAATAATTGCTGCTGTTAGAAACCCTAACTCGATGTGTCATTTGCGACAACTTGTCCGAAGAGATTGGACATTTCAATCTGTGGCCTGGCAAAGATGATGTGACTAAAGCAGAAATTAAGGCAATATTTCACAGTAGCTTTGGAATGGCAATTCCAGACACTCATAAATCAATGAGAAATTGTGCACTGGTTTCTACCTTTATTGTCTATTGAAAATTGTCAAGTGAGGCGTTATAAAATGGAGGAACAGACTGATGAAAATGGATTATAGGATTTTGACGTTCTGTAAGTACATAAGAATATGAACAAGCTCATTTACGTTTAGTCAAAGATTACACTCAATCTTAAATCGCTCACTATTCCAGACAGATCCGATCTTGAGAGCCCCTTTGAATGGCGATCCTGGTATCTCTAAAACACTTGTTACAAGTTAACTGCCTCCAAAAAGTTTTTGCCTATTTCTCTTCGTGCTTTTCTCCCATTTCTTTGATATTGTTTGATGAAACTGAAAATGAACAACTTCCTTCTAACAGCATACTTGGGTTATTTGAAACTTGTCTCAATAGACTCCATGGTGTAAACTGCCAGTTTTCTTTCTTCATCCAAGTACTAAGACTTTAAATTGTCCCTATTCATCCCCGTTTGCAATACTACATTAATTTTTTATTGCCTCTTCTTTACTTTCTACTCGACAGACTTGAATCAAGGCAATTCGTCTAATGGAATGACTGCAACTTGGCCTCATTTCAAGAGTCTCTTCTCTTCACAGCATATATTTTTGGCTACCGTTTTGTTCCAGGCGAAAGAGTAGCTTGTACCCTTAGGTAACATACCTGACAAACTTCCATATCCTTATTTGAAAATTTTAGACTCACAATCTTTATATTAGTTTCGGTGATATAAAAAAAAAAAGTTTTGTATTTCTCTCGCGGCCTCATTGTTTTCATTTTGATATTTTTCATCTTCACTTTGTACTTCACTTATGTTCATTTTGTTTGGTTTTATGTACAGCCCTCCACAGGGATAATTCCCTCTCTGGCGGGCCCTTGTATGTTTTCAAAATAAGGTGCTTCTTATATTTTATAATTGTCTTTCAGTGTTTTCTCGTCAGTATCGTAGCTCCTGCAGAATAGGAGAGTCTTTAGTTCTTTTTCAAATTTGCTTTCTTCTTGTAAATTGTA